>NC_041398.2:103224287-103429287 GCF_900747795.2 Erpetoichthys calabaricus
CTTAGTGAATCCACGCCCATTCCGGCGTGCTTTCCATGGGTGGCTACTTGTCTTCCGGCTTAGTGAATTATATATATAGATTCTAAATGTTCAGGGAGCAGGAATATCATGAAATGAATGTATTCTGTTTGGTGATCACTGCCTTCGCCTCCTCTTAGTGCAAGAGGAAATCAGTTTAAGAAGCAAGTTGCGATTAACATGGCTCTGGGGACACTTAACACAAAGTATTTAATGTGCTACATAACTTATGATGGTGTTTGAGAAAATCTAGTAAGTTAAATATTCTAAGATGAAGTTAGTTTACGAAGTTCTACTTTAATGACAAATTATGAGAATAAAGTCAACATGTTGACTTTAATCTCGACATAAACAGCAAGAATAAAGTAGAAATGTCGAATAAACTCAACAGGTCGTCAATCTATTACACAGTAATATATTGATTACATCTTGCCTGAAGAAGGGGCCTGAGTTGCCTCGAAAGCTTGCATATTGTAATCTTTCTAGTTAGCCAATAAAAGGTGTCATTTTGCTTGGCTTTTCTCTACAGTAATATAGAAACAGTCAGATTTGAACAGAATGGTCCACATGCAGCCTTTTAAAACCAAAGTATCTCCAGACACGGCTCCTTTTTTCGGCAAAAGTTCTTCTGTGTCATCATGTTCAAGTTTATTGTCTACTACAGCTTCAGTTTCAGTATGTTCTCTGTCCATTTTCACCATTCAATATCTCCACTAACGCATGTACTCCGTTGCATTCGTGTTTAGCAGTGCAGCAGTGAAAAAGGTCCCCCCTTAAGCAGTTTCCCACTGCGCCATATTCCAAACGTTGTTTTGGCTATTTAAACCGGAATTGCGGTATAAGAAAAATCCATATCATAACAAAAATAAAAAAACGGTTTTTGGTATGAACCGGTATACTGCCCAGCACTACTTCAATTATATACTTTTTAATTCATAACTTGTCTTCCATCATTTATATTGGTGTTGTTATTTCTAACCCTGCATTTATTTTGAAGCTCTAAGCATTAAGCACTATTTATGTAAGTTAAAGCTGGAGAAGTAGCCCTTTAATGCTAACTAACAAAGATTTTATTTATTACACTATATATTCACACAGACTAATGTATCTCTGTAGTTATCTGTGGTGATACATTGGGGAAAACGTGAGAAAATCTCATTTGTCTTACACAAAAGTCTTTGTCTTTCAGTACATGCTAGTAAGAATTTTGGTGACTGAAGCCAAGTAGGAAATGGCCAAATTGTCTAAACAAACTAAGTCAGTCCAATTTTCGGGTTGCCTACTCGCTATCCCATTCCTAATGCAGTCCTCCAAGGTGTGTATTTTCCTGACAAACTGTTGTTGTGTTTGTAGTGACCAGTGCCTTCAGAGTTCATCTGAATGTCTGGAATATTAGGTTTATTAACCCATAGTCAGCACATAAAATATATTCTTAGAGTAATAAAAGCAGAGATCCAATCAGAAGAAAAAAGCTGAGATCACTTGAACTTTAAAAACACCACTGACATCTACAGTTATTCCCATTTTCAGATAAAAAGTAACTGCGTCAGATCTGGGGTGTGGGGTGGTGGGTGTTGTATCGTGATCGTGACTGAGAGAATAAAAGTGAGGGGGAAAAAAAAAACTAACTTTTACAAGTACTATAAATTTGCACCGGCTTTTCCAAACACAAATCAAATGTATGTTTTTATTGTATAATATTAACAATAAGAGCTACTCACTACTCAAAATGGTAAATTTGCCTGGGAGCCGGTTTCGAACTCACGACCTCCGGACTATAAGTCAGCAGATCTTACCACTATACCACGAAAGCTGTCGTATTGTACTTGCGCCTTTTGTGAAAGTGTTTATTTGATCATCAGCCTTCACACATTATACAGTCCATGTCTACATTTTGTTATTTATGACTAAAACATGAAAAACGTTTGGTTTTAACAATGTGTTTACATAGATTGTTGTAGACACAAAACACACATCAAATTATTTCCCCTTACAATTCTGGGTAGCTCACTCCCAGACAATCAATCAAGGCAGGAACTGGGAGAACTTCTTGCCCGTTCTGAGGTGGGGGGGGTGGTATAGCAGGCTGCTTGGGCTTATTGACACATTTAGAAGACAGACGCTGACGGAGAGGTGCAAAGGGATTTAAGGTGGGCCGAGTTTTTAATGCTGTTTTTTGTCAAGAGCAAAATAAGAATGCATTGTTTTATTCATTAATATGGATAACAGAATTTTGTAAATATGTACATTTTTTGCATGTTTTTAAGTTTGTTTGATTAGGCATATTTTTAGACTATCAAGCATGTTTATATCACTTCCTAAACCCATATAGTCGAATAAAGACCTGAGGGGAGCCAGATTCTGTCCCATCTGGATCAGGTGCAAGGCAGGAAATTGGTCCAGGAATGGGATTGTTAGTTGGGTACATTCTTGGACACTCCCATGCTCATACACACTGGAGCAATTTCACAGCACCAGTTTGCAGATTTTTAAAATACAGTTTAATACAGGTAATGTGTGAGACCGAATCTCTAAAAGCTATCCTGGTCAGCGTGAAGATCCCTTTATACAGTTCCATATTACTTTTAATGTTAAAAGCATTTATTATTTAAGAGTAACAGTATTAAATCAAATTTCCCTTCTTCCAGTCCCTACTTAATTTAGATTGGGGTCATGATGAACCAAACCTATTCTGAAAGGTTTTAATCTTTAATCTTTTGTTCCAAGTTGGATACAGTATGTTTCTGATAGACATTGTACTTTAAACATTTTCCTTTGATTTTTTTTCTATACCTTCTTAACTTGTTTTTTCTGGCATTTTTTATTTTCAGATGTTGACCTATTTTGCAGCTTTTGAAGTATTCTTCGAAGAAAATTTACCAAAGTTGTTTGCTCATTTTAAAAAGAGTAACTTAACTCCAGATATTTATTTAATTGACTGGTAAGTAGTTTATTACTGGTTCTTAATTAATTGTTTAAAATTTTTATGATTATTGTTATATTTCACATATATTATTAAACCTCTGTACCAATACTGAAGTATAATTTTTAAGGAAGTGTAAAATGTGAAGTGATAAAGGTCTAAATCTTGTTGGTTCATAGATAATATCCTTGAAGGGGGTCACTATTCTGTTTAGACAATCATTTTATTTTACTTGAATAACTTTTAAACAAGCACTTGTTGTTACTGGCAGTAATTTGATGCTTGTAATTTTAAGATCTCCAATGAAGTATAAATGTGAGAAAAATCTGCAAATCTTTGGGCTATAATCTGTATATGCCTGCTTATGAGATATAAGTTCAGCTCATCACAGATATTGTGGGAGCTGATACAATATTTATTAAAATCTTAATAACACATTATTGGAAACAGGTTTCGCTATTACAGCCTTAGCCAGGTAGACTGTGAAAAGATGACCTACTGTAAGTCACAACCAAATATTAGTACAATTGGGATAATAAAAAGTTGGAACTATTAAAATAAGTAGATGTTGCCAATCAAAACATTGTCAGACTACAGTCTTTTCAGCTGAACTCTCAAAACTATTTATTATTGTGTATCATTTTGTGTTAAGTCAGTTTTGTTTTTTGCAGGATTTTCACATTGTACAGCAAGTCATTGCCATTAGATCTTGCCTGTCGTGTTTGGGATGTTTTTTGCCGTGATGGGGATGAATTTCTTTTCCGTACAGCTCTGGGTATCTTGAAACTTTATGAAGATATTTTAACCAAAATGGATTTTATCCACATTGCTCAGTTCCTGACAAAGCTACCAGAGGATATTCCTACTGAAGAGCTATTTGCAGCTATTGCTGCCATCCAAATGCAAAGCAGAAACAAAAAATGGACTCAGGTATGGTTTGGCGTTCATTGTTAGTTTGCTATGTTCTATTAAGATGCTCTAGCAGATTTTTAAGATTTTAAAGAAGAAAAAAAGTAGCATTTTTCCATTGTAATTATGTAGAGAAACATTTCTCAGTTCAAGGTAAAGCTGCTTTGAAGAGCCTATTAACTGAGGCTCTTGTTCATTTAGTTGTCTACATCATAGTAAATGTTTCAGGGCAGAAAAAGGTTGTTTTTTTTTGTACTCTAGGCAAGTTTCTATGATTTCTCTCGTCTACAAATGAATTTGCATGTATCTAAATGTCAAGTGTAACACGTGTAAATGAAATTGCCGTTTGCTAAGGCAATGTTCTGCAGAGCTTTGTTTTAGTATACAGTGCATCTGGAAAGTATTCACAGCGCATCACTTTTTCCACATTTTGTTATGTTACAGCCTTATTCCAAAATGGATTAAATTCATTTTTTTCCTCAGAATTCTACACACAACACCCCATAATGACAACGTGAAAAAAAGTTTACTGGAGGTTTTTGCAAATTTATTAAAAATAAAAAAACTGAAAAATCACATGTACATATAAGTATTTACAGCCTTTGCTCAATACTTTGTCAGTAATTACAGCCTCAAGTCTTTTTGAATATGATGCCATAAGCTTGGCACACCTATCCTTGGCCAGTTTCGCCCATTCCTCTTTGCAGCACCACTCAAGCTCCATCAGGTTGGATGGGAAGTGTCGGTGCACAGCCATTTTAAGATCTCTCCAGAGACGTTCAATCGGATTCAAGTCTGGGCTCTGGCTGGGCCACTCAAGGACATTCACAGAGTTGTCCTGCTGAAAGATGAACCGTCGCCCCAGTCTGAGGTCAAGAGCGCTCTGGAGCAGGTTTTCATCCAGGATGTCTCTGTACATTGCTGCAGTCATCTTCCCCTTTATTCTGACTAGTCTCCCAGTGTCTGCCGCTGAAAAACATCCCCACAGCATGATGCTGCCACCACCATGCTTCATTGTAGGGATGGTATTGGCCTGGTGATGAGCGGTGCCTGGTTTCCTCCAAATGTGACGCCTGGCATTCACACCAAAGAGTTCAATCTTTGTCTCATCAGACCAGAGAATTTTCTTTTTCATGGTCTGAGAGTCCTTCAGGTGCCTTTTGGCAAACTCCAGGCGGGCTGCCATGTGCCTTTTACTAAGGAGTGGCTTCCGTCTGGCCACTCTACCATACAAGCCTGATTGGTGGATTGCTGCAGAGATGGTTGTCCTTCTGGAAGGTTCTCCTCTCTCCACAGAGGACCTCTGGAGCTCTGACAGAGTGACCATCGGGTTCTTGGTCACCTCCCTCACTAAGGCCCTTCTCCCCCGATCGCTCAGTTTAGATGGCTGGCCAGCTCTAGGAAGAGTCCTGGTGGTTTCGAACTTCTTCCACTTATGGATGATGGAGGTCACTGTGCTCATTGGGACCTTCAAAGCAGCAGAAATTTTTCTGTAACCTTCCCCAGATTTATGCCTCGAGAAAATCCTGTCTCGGAGGTCTACAGACAATTCCTTTGACTTCATGCTTGGTTTATGCTCTGACATGAACTGTCAACTGTGGGACCTTCTATAGACAGGTGTGTGCCTTTCCAAATCATGTCCAATCAACTGAATTTACCACAGGTGGACTCCAGTTAAGCTGCAGAAACATCTCAAGAATGACCAGGGGAAACAGGATGCCCCTGAGCTCAATTTTGAGCTTCATGGCAAAGGCTGTGAATACTTATGTACATGTGCTTTCTCAATTTTTCTTATTTTTAATAAATTTGCAAAAATCTCAACTAAACTTTTTTCACATTGTCATTATGGGGTGTTGTGTGTAGAATTCTGAGGAAAAAAATGAATTTAATCCATTTTGGAATAAGGCTGTAACATAACAAAATGTGGAAAAAGTGATGCGCTGTGAATACTTTCCGTATGCACTGTATATTTGGGGAGTTTGTGCCTTTAAACAACTGAGTACTAGTTTGTAGGATATTTTTCAAATGATAAAACAAGGCTGTTAAGTACCACAGTGGCTGCAGGGTTTTATTCACGCTTATTTCTTGATTAGAAGCTAGTTCTTGCCTTTAAATTAGCACAGATAATATAGATGAGTTAATACTGCTTTTATTCTGGCCTGTCATGAAGTATTTACTCTGCCTTGTAAAAACAGTCTTTTGGATCAGAGTAAAATTCATAACTTCTTTCAAATTTTCATTTGTTTCTATCTTAATTCCATTTCAGGTACTTTCTGCATTACAAAGAGACAACAAAGAACAGGAACGATGTAGCCCAATATTAAAACGCTGAAGATAAAAGCCATATAGCAAGAATAAAAACTGTTGAAGTGATCAAGTGTTACAGGGCAGGCCCTGAATATCAAGAAATTGCTGTTTTAATTTGCAAAGAACTTGTTATAAGGAATTTCTTTTTCGTTTATGCTGGAGTTGTCCTTGAGCAAAGGACTAAAGCCTTAATATTTATCTTGCTGTATGTATAATGAAAAGTGCAATCTTATTGAATGCAGTGTTAAATAATGGGATAGAAAAACTCTTTTTATAGGTTTTATTTGAATGTTTCCAGTCACCTTTTCTGTCACTTTAGGCCTCCTGTTTCCTTCCATAAATAAATCTGTGTTAAGTTTAAATACATTTTAATTTTTGATAAATTTATTTCTGTACACTGAACATAATATGCTGAAAACACTGTTTGATATTTTTTTGTAAATTCCTAGGTGTATTTAATCTGAAAATAAACTGTTTTTACCTATTTTTGCTTATTTAAGTAATCCATACTTATTAAGATGCTAGCATATAATGCAAAAATGTGCTTTAATGATATGCACATATTCTGCTTTTCTGCACAATTTGTTCTGCTGATAATTATTATATACTTGATAGCAAACATTTTATAATGCAGTGCATTGTAGTTACTTTTTTTCGGTTTGTTGCTGTGTCTTATTGTTTCTTGATGAGTTAATACTACTGATGTATAAACAGTTACATTGTGGATTTATCATTTTTATTTTTGACCATACAGCAATTTATATATATATATATATATATATATATAGATATATAGATATATAGATATATAGATATATATAGATATATAGATATATATAGATATATAGATATATATAGATATATAGATATATAGATATATAGATATATAGATATATATATATATATATATATATATATATATATAGATGAGTGTCATAGGTACGCTTTTGTGCAGTTCTGAAAGATAACCACTTGATGGAAGAACCAAATTACTACTGATCTGAAGTGCAATAGTTTTTTTTTTTTCTCGATTTTTTTATTGTATAAAATTTAAGTGCCTCCTTTAAATGGCCATACTTAACAGAATTAAATCACTTTGTTATAAAACATTAGTGAGAACTGATTTAAAATTGTACTTGCTAACTTTTATTCAGTCTGACCAACACCAAAAATGTAACTTATCCTTTAACAGGTTAAAGTGTAATTAATTCAGATGTTGAAAATTCATTAATGTATATTATGTGAGCTGATAATTTGTTGTAAAGAATTGATCTGAACTGTTTTTCTAATTTCCCCAGGTATTTCATATCAACTAAATGTAATAAATATATCATTAGCATAATAAAATACTAGCTGCTTCTGCAACACGGAGACTAGCACACAAAGAAATTAACATTTGAAACAAACTCATTTATGACAGTGGTTCAGTCTGTTCTTAACTTTATATTTGTAATATTTGTTAGCATCACAATATTTGTATCGGCTGTTTTTTTATCGACCTATGTATTTGTTTTTCCCCTTTGCTGAATACTGTTCATTATGGAATTAGTAGAATTGAATAGGAAAATTATTGCAGTAATTTAAGAGGCAGAATAATTGGCATTCTTTGCTGTGCTGGGTTTTCTATTCAGCTGCAGATCTTTATATTGAAGTATCTGTATAGAATTGTTTTCCCGATTACTCATAATTTTAATATCTTCAAATTATTTCTTGTATAAAATCAATGTACAGTTTTTACTTTGGCCTAGTGATGTAAAATGCAACAGAAGGTTTCACACAGTTTGTGGCATTTGTTTTCCTTTTTAAAGAATTTTTTTAAGACTTTCTACACCATTTTCAGAGATCTGAAATATAGCTAACGAAAATGCACTTTTCTCACTTCGGATATGCCCATTTTAGCATACCCTTAATTGTATGGCACTGGGTTTTTTTTTTTTGGTTTTTTTTGCAACTTTTTTGTGTATTTCTCAGTTTCAGAATGAAAATTCCAGTTCCATTATCAAAGAATTAACTTTTTTTTCATTTTGTACATGTCTTAAAAATTGTCCATATTATATGTATAGAAACCACTAATAATGCCTTTAGAAGAAAAGTCAAAGATCTAAAAAAGAATACTGTAAATTGATGTCAGTGCTTTTAAGCCAACTAAAGCTTCATTTTGAATTATCGTTTTGTAATTACCAGACCCCCACCCCCCCAATACATGATCCAACCAATTGTTGATTTGTGTAAATATGGGTCTAAACAGTCTAATTTCTGATGTTATTTTTCATCATTTGTTACAGCAAACCAATTGCAGTTTAAAAGGTACCGAAGAATGATTATTTTCTTTTGCTCTGTTTTAATATAAATACTAAATGCACAGTCTGCTTCAGTAAGAAAGGTAAAATAAGTAAATGTATGTTTTGTTGAAAATGTAAATATTTTATTAAATAAAATTGTAAATATGTTTATGGTTCTTAGGTTTATGTATGCCTTTTGTATTAATATTCCAATTAAGGCTATTATCTTGCATAGTTACTAAATATTTTCATTCAGTCACTACTTCTTCCCCCTGAACACTGATAAGAGACAAATCTCCCATTAATGTTCACCTGTGTCAAATATTTCTTTAGTCTTTTTGACATTCGTTCTACTGCATTCCATGTCGTTGAACATGTTGAAAATCTCTTATGTAGATCACTTCACTCCGTGGAATATATTGACATTAATTGATAAACATAGAATGTAAGCTTCCAGCATGGTTCAGATAACCATGATCCCTCCATCTTTTTTTTTTTTCTAAACTCCAAGAAGACCTATAGCAATTTAATAGTCAGTTCTGATTCAGTAAATTTTAAAGCCCTAAAATATTTCATTCAGTAGATTTTTTTCAGTCAGTATGTTTTACTCTAGAGAATTGGAGTGAGTTACTACAAACTGGGTTTTAAAATTGCTGTCATCTGTGTAATTGTATAATTATGAGGTCTTTAAATCATCAAAGATAATATCCCACTTCGTCATTAAGAGATTTTTCTAGCTTGTTTTAGTGTTTTAATCCATTTTTCCTTCCATGCAAAAATTGTAGTGAGCATGCCTTTACACCGTTCGACATACTCAATGAAAATTCCCTTTACAGACATCTTATGCATATTTCTGTGAAATATCAAATATCCTTCTCCACATGTATGACAGACCAGTGCTCGGGCAAGATTCACTAGGCAATCGTATCAAAGGCCAATGTGATCTGTTTCTGGGCTTTCTAAAAACTATTTGTGCCTTAGACTGTGGTTTTTTTTTTTTTTTTTTTTGCTTTTCATATAATGCTGAAAAATGTTCTTAATGTAGTCATCACGTTGGGAAGATGGCAAAAAATAAGCACACCAGTATAAACAAAGGATGATTACTCATGTTCTACTCAGCCATGTTTCTGACTTACTTTATGCAGTGATCTAATTAGAACACTCTAATTCTCTTATTTTAGAATTCAGTTAAAATTCCATGGTTGCACATGCATAGTATCAGACTATGTGCCAAATTTAACAATATAGGATGTATTTTTTGTCAGTTATGTTAGGGTAAGCACCTAAAATGAAAATATACTTAATTTCTGGACAAATTAATAAGCGCACAAACCCTTTTGGCATACCTTCTGAATTGTGCCACCAGCTTAAAAAGGTGTCCAGTTTCCTTTTGCTGGTGAGAATTTACTTAATTTACAATGAGTTTCTTTTAGAAATGGAATAATCTGTCATGTGTGGAAGAAAAATTAGACTTGGGGTCAAGTCATTTAGGATAATGTTTTGATATACTTTCCATATTAAAATATAGCATTCATTTTAAAGAAATCGTATGATGGTTTCTTAATATATGTCAACCTGTTCCGGTATAACTAGAAACTAAAGGTCAAGTGAAGAATACAAATGTAATACATAGTGTACAGAAAAGATGACTTAAGAGATCAGGTGTCCTGTATTCAACAAGATTGGACAATTTCTACATAGAGAAATTTCAAGGGTGCTTGAGCAACTCAAAAGGGTATAAAAAGAATAAGAATGTAATAGACATTTTTTATTTAAGTAATTTGGGTGTAAACTGACGAACCATCCAGAGTAAAATGTTAAACTAGCTTATAAAATGAACTCTATCCTTTGCTTCTTCCATTCTGATCATCCTGTAGAAGAATGCTCAGTGTTCAAGCATTAGCTGAAGAGTAATAAACAACAGATTGACAACATTTTCTCCTTCCTGTTTACTGACTCAAAGGTCCTGGTTGAAGATAAGTTTCTTTCTTTAATATGTTTGAATTTAATTTTACATGTGTGGTTGAAATCAAAACCTCTGTGGCTGTTTTGTGTTTTTTTGGTTTTTTTTTTTTAAACCAAACTGTGATTCTCATTATTGATGAAAATAAATTGGGCAAAAAACTGGATAAATCTTATCCAAATAACCACATCATCAGGAAATCACCCTGACTTGATGCCAAGTCACGTAGCCAGAGATTTGAAAGGTAAGTAGGTAACATTTTCAAATATTCAGTTGGCTGGAGAACACTTCAATTTTAAGCCAATCAAACCATCAGCCACTAGTTGCCTGTCAATTGAAGGGCCCAATGACTCACCCATTTCATCAGTTTAGAGTCCTAATTTTACCTGAAACTGGGACTGACATGCAGGGCAGAAATCAAAGTGTTGCTGTTCAGTTTTCCTCCGTATTCCTCAGTATTTACAACCCCTAGTAACAATTATGGAATCACTACTCTTGGAAGGATGTTCATTTAGCTGTTTTACTTTGCAAAAAACAAATCACAGATATGGCACAAAACTAATTTAACAGCTAAACGTTCTGGCATTGTAAAACATACCTCAAAAAATTACATGAAATTGTAATTAATAGCACATTTTTTGTTCAGCTCAAATAGAGGAAAAAAATTATGGAATCAACAATGAGGAAATAATTGTGAAATCACCTGGTAATTTGCAATGTTAAATACTGTACCTGCACAAGTCAAAATAGGCCATTTAGTCTTCAGTTAAATGTGAGTGCAAAGGTTGTGACAAGATTTTGCACCAGCCTGATTTACAGGAATCATGGCCCCAACAACAGACCTGTCAGAAATAATGGAAAGGATTATAAATCTCCTTCAAGAAGGTAATTCAGCATAGAGTGTGGCAAAAGATGGTGGTGGTTCCGTTAGCTGTGCCTGAAGTTTGGAGCATGTACAAACAAAATGGGAAAGTTAGAAAAGGGAATCCTACAGGTACACCAAGGAAGACTTCAAAGCATCAGAAGAGAAAACTAAAAGGCAATATGCCTGGAAAACGGAAAATGCACAACAAAAGAAAAGTGAGTAGAAGCAGGAGTCAATATTTGTGACTGAACTTTTAGAAATTGGCTGAAGGAAATGTTATTTACATACAGAAAAGCCAAACATAAACCATAATTAAAATCTGCATTGGCCAAGGAGATGATGCTGGAACCTGCTGTTTGTTGCTGACCCAATGAAACATTTAAAGCTGACTGCCTGAAGAAAACGAGCAAGTTTCCACTCATTGATGGTATGGGGTTGCATGTCAGGTGAAGGCTCAGGGGAGGAGGCAGTCATTATCTCTACAGTAAATGCACAGGTGTATATTGAAAGTTTGGACATTCATTCCATCAATAGAAAGTAGGTTTGGTGATGATTAAGTATTTTTTCAGAATGGTAATGCATCTTGCCACCAAGCAAAGAGCATTAGAGTGTTTCTTCAGGAAGGGCATACCAACTCAATGACATGTCCAGCAAATAGTCCGGCTCTCCATCCGATTGAAAATATATAGTGGAAATTGAAAAAAAAAATGGTCCCTCCAGCAAAGCTGATCTGTCAACTGCTATGTAAGAAAGTTGCAACCTGATAGGTGCAGAATATTGTTTTTCATTGGTGAAGTCTATGCCTCAAAGAATTCAAGTTGTCATAAAAACCAGAAGAGGTGTAACAAAGTACTAGTTATATTTTTTTGGGTTAATGATTCCATAATTTTTTCCTCATCTTTGAGTGATTCCAGAATTTTTTTCCTCTACTTGGTATGAACAAAAATGTACCATTAATTACAAAAATTTCATTCAATTTATTTGAGGCATGTTTTACAATGCAAGAAGAATGTTCAGCTGTTAAACAAAATAGGATACTTAATGTTATAAAGACATCTAGTGTAACCATCATAGTGGACGGCACATAAGATGAGGAGCCATGTACAAAGAGCACAAACTGAGGATTGGATTTTTTAGGTGAATCTCTTGGCTGTTAGTTTGCTAGGGGACTCCAATTTTTAATTTATCCCAACATTTTCAGATTTGCCGAATCCAATTCAGGCCTACTGGGGTCAAAACTTCTCCTGACAGCCCTTTTGGGTGCATCAGTAGACTGCGGGCCACACCAACACTTGTAGTGTGTTGATATGGATTCAATAAATAACCTAATACCTGTGTCTTTGGAATTTTGGAGGAAAAACAGAAGACGGACAACAACCAATTAATTTCAAAGAATCCTGAATGCTGATTTAGCGCCTGCTGATGCACTTTCTGCCCCACAATATCAAATGACAGCCTCAGTTTTTCAGTCAGAGTAAAGCATTCAAGCATTCTTGCATATGTATTGGAACTTTTTAAAAGCACACACATCTTCGTTTCTGATTGATGTTGCACCCTCAGAATGCAGGTAAAGCATTTCCACTTGTTTCATTTTGAGATGCTTCCATCTTTTAAAATATTGATGCTTGATGCCACACAATATTAAATGGGAAAATTGAAATAAAAGAAATTTTTAAAAGGTGTCATTTGTGAGATTTGCGATACATTTCCTGTATATTTGATTAGTTCTTCTATTATCCTGTAGATGGTGCTGTTGAGATACTCTGAAAGTTCCTGGAAATGATGAACAGCGACTAAACGTAATGAGTGGCAAGCCATCCACAAGAAAAGACCAGAAGCATTGTGGGGGAAAACAAAAGTGTCCATATTAATAAACTCCAAGTTTACTGACACTTTAGAGGTTTGTTTTTTGTTCTGATTTATACCATGTTATTTATTTGGTTCCCTGCCACAAAATGTTTTGCTATTTGGGACCTACATGTTCCCTTCACCCAAGTGTAAATGGTGTTTTCCGAGTCTGGGAACATCTAAGAATCATACTTCCTTATAAACCCCACATGAAATTGAGCCAGAATTAATTCATCTCCTCAAATTTGACATCTTTAGTTCAGAGTCATAACAGTTGAAATTGAACAAATTAAGTACTTGGTCTTTATTTTTGCATCTTCTGTCTGATGTACTTTGCTTGTTTATAACTATAATGTGTCTTCCACTTTATATTCTTGTATGTTTACAACTTGTCTATTTGTAATTCTTTCTTTTTGCCATACCTATGTCATAGCCACAGGCAGTGTGGTGCAGTGGTCAAGGCTTTGGACTTCAAACCCTGAGGTTGCGGGTTCAAGTTCTTCTACTGGCACTGTGTGACCATGAGCAAGTCACTTCACCTGCCTGTGCACCAATTAGAAAACAAAAAATGTAACCAATTGTATCTCAAATGTTTTATTATAAGTCACCTTGGATGAAGCCTTTAGTCAAATAGGTCAATTGAGGCCGTGGAGTGTATTGCTGTATTGTTTTCTGTACCAGTAGAACTACTGACAAATGTTTTTCATTGTACTGTAATGGCACTAAATTGAATGGAATTAATTTTTTTTTTATACAATTAGCGAATTGCATTTAATCCCTGTAAAGCAACCAAGCCTGAATGCATTTCTGACAGAGTAATTCCAATCAGAAAAGGTGGGTCAAAGCTGTTCAGTCTGATATGGTGAGGGTTGGAAATTAATACATATGCCTGCTGTTAAAAAGAACATCAAGAGCCGGCCATTTAGCTTAGGTTCTGGACAGGCATGTGTATTAGAACAGAGAAATCTCTCTACCTCTGTGCAGTTTGCATGTTCTCCATCTTTGGCTGCATGTTTTTTTTTTTCTTTTCTGTTTGACGCCCTCACTCCCTTTCTCATAATCATGTGTTTAGCCCAGTTGGTCATTGTAACTCATCCAGTGCTTGGGTGTGCAACCAATTTACTAACATATCATCCATGATTGGATCCTTTCTCTCATCTGAAGCTACTAGGATGGCCTTTTGATCCAGTGTGCTGCTGAACTGGACAAAGTGGAATACATCATGGGTTATTTTTTGTGAACCATGATGTTGACGGTCATTTAAGTTCAGTTGCTCTATGCAATCTATGAGGGGTACCCAAAATTAATGGGAATTGGAAAAAAACAATTGTTTTAATAATTTTCACTTACAGTAACTTTAGTCTCCTTCAAATTACTCTCCATGTGAATGAATTCACTTGTCCCACTGGTGGAAACATTTTTGGAATCGCTGAAGAGGAACATTGTCCAATGCCCACAGCGAATTTTCTCTGACTTCCTCCACGGTACAAAAACACTTTCCTTTGAGTTCTTTTTTCATATGCAGGAACGAGAAAAAGTCACACGGAGCAAGATCAAGTGACATTTCCCCTTGTTTGAAACGTGAAAACCACCCATAGGCCTGTGTTTTACTTAAAGCTTCCTCTTTAAAAGCAGTTTCAAGCATCGCTACAGTTTCAGCAGCTGTTGTCCCTAAGAGAAAACTAAATTTAACATCAACTTGCTGTTCTTTATGATCACCCAGTACAAAAATGGCTGAATTCATTTAATAAGCACCAAGAAAAACTGAAATTGAGTGCTGTATGAACAATACAGAGCAATGCCACTTGGCAGACTGCCACAGAATACTGTAAGTATGTTACACCAAGGGGTAAAATTCACAACTAAGTCTAGATTGCTCACTAGGTACAGATTCCGGTTAATTTCGGGTACTCCCTTGTATAAATCTGTCTTCATTGAAGAGCACTACATTCAAGCATATATAAATGAATGAAGTTGACCCTTTGTTGAGGCTTGTTTCTTTCCTGACACCTGCTTCCCTTGAGACTGTCATTACCTGCAGTCTTAAATAGCACAAGGTGGGTGTGAATAGGGCGGCACGGTGGCGCAGTGGGTAGCGCTGCTGCCTCGCAGTTGGGTGACCTGGGGACCTGGGTTCGCTTCCCGGGTCCTCCCTGCATGGAGTTTGCATGTTCTCCCCGTGTCTGCGTGGGTTTCCTCCGGGCGCTCCGGTTTCCTCCCACAGTCCAAAGACATGCAGGTTAGGTGGATTGGCGATTCTAAATTGGCCCTAGTGTGTGCTTGGTGTGTGGGTGTGTTTGTGTGTGTCCTGCGGTGGGCTGGCACCCTGCCCGGGATTGGTTCCTGCCTTGTGCCATGTGTTGGCTGGGATTGGCTCCAGCGGACCCCCGTGACCCTGTGTTCGGATTCAGCGGGTTGGAAAATGGATGGATGGATGGGTGTGAATAATGATGGATTCAGATGAATACTGCAGCAATCTCTAATGGCCTGAACAGGAACAGAATATTCTCTTTCATGGGTCTTCAGAGTTTCATGCTGTGATGTTTCAAGGCCCAGTGGTGCCCACGAACCAGGGATCTTTGGATTACAAAGGATCTGCCTAATCCCATGCAGTTGAAGAGGAGGCCATTCAGTGGGCTTGCAAAATCCAACATCAGGCTTGCTCTATCATGGTCTCTCTGCTCACACGTACATCTGCACTGTTATGAAGGGTTCAGTCTGACAGCTTTTCTTGCCATGAAATTTTCTCCTTGTTCTTTATAGCTATTTAGGATTGAATAGTGATTGTTTTTCTTTTCCTTGTTTGTGTAGCTCTCTGTTAGATCCTTGAGGGAAGGTCAGTTAAAATTTCTTTGTATGTTAGGTTGGAAACCAGTTGTGTCCAGAGGGTGCCTCTACTCTCAGTCAGGAGTCATGTGATTATCGCTGCTTGTCATCGAGTGTTATGTGTAGCATTGTGTTTTCACACTGCACAAGTTTGTGTGTTCTTTCAGCCCTTCACGCACCTCCATGGACTCCCCAGGCTTTAGTCCTTGTTTGCCGCTCTGTAGACATGCATTGCAGTTCACAAACTTGTCCTTGCCTTTCCTAAGCCACACTCCATTTTGTTTCTTTTCCAGTCATTTTTTTTATCACTCCTTGGACAATTTACTTAATCATAAAGGGAGATGACTTTGTGGGAGACACGACTGAACTACCTTTAACAGCATTTTAATTCAACTTTTATTCATTTAAGAAATTACAAAACTTTTCAATCTATCTATCATCATTGGTCTTGTAACCATTAGGTCATTGGGGCATTATAGATGTCCTGACAATCTTTCGCCATTCCTGTCTGTCCTGTGCTGCTCTCTGTGAGCTGATGAAAGACTATCCAGTGTACTCCTCGATGTTGCCCTCCCACCTCTTTCTCTGACTGCCTCATTTCCTTTCTCCTGGTACAGTGTCCTGTAAGATGGTTTCTGTGCACATGGATGATCTAGCAATGTGCCTATACCACCTGAACTTCCTCTTGTATACAGTTGTCTGCAGGTCCCCAAAAAATCCACTGGCTGCTTAAATTCTTCAATGCACTTTTGCATTGGTGATATGGTCCTTGTAGGACATGTGCAGGATCTTACGAAAATGTCTCAATGGCCAGGATTCTTCTTTAGAGGTCCACAGTCAGGGTCCATGTTTCACAAGCCTAGAGAAAGACATAAATTAAAAGTGCTCACATCAATTTTGTTTTGGAGCTGAGAGTGATATTCTTTTCATTACATATGGTCTTGAGCTTTGTAGAAACTACTGTTGCTTCTACAAATTCTGGAGAGACCTTCTACTTTGAACAAGTGAACCAAGATTTTTGACGCTTTTCATGATTTCAAGTTTTTGCTTGTTTACTTTGATGTCTTTTCTGATGCCAATTATGTTGTTTGTCTTTTTAGTTTGTTTTTTTTCAGTGTGTCTTTTCATGCCATGCACTGCAGATGTTTTCTCCATGGGCAGCATGGGTTTTTACATGTTCTTCCTCTTTGAAAGACAAACTAATGTCATCAGCGAAATGAAGGTTATTGATGGTCCTGCCTGCATTACTGAGTGTTCCAAGATGGTCTTCCAGTGTCTCAGTTGTGATCCTTTCTTTGAAGTGGGTGGGAGAGACTATGCAGCTCTGTCAGACTGCAACAGTTGTTATGCACAAGATATACACAATGAAAACAGAGAAATGAGAGTCACTGTCAATGAATGTACAAGGTGAACCAGAAGTCTGAAACCACCTAGATATTTTTAATGTCAGATTGCTTTAAACATACTATTTTGCATTAGACCAATGGGTCTGGTGTACCTGGTATACTTGATTCCTGTTCCGGCAGCACTTCCTGGTGTGGCAGACATGCTGCAGTCCAAGGCTCTGTAATCCTCCGGGCGCCCCTTGGTGGTGACCACGGGCCCCAACAGGGTTGAGCTTCTAAGCTCTGATCCTGTGGCCCTGATGCAAACCAGGGCAGCTGTCCTCTCGTGTCCCGGGGGAGGTATTGTCCCTTTCCCGGTCCTTCCACCTTCCAGATGTCCACCACACATGTTTTCCTCCTTTGACCTCCCATGTCTGTATCTATATTCAGGGAAGACTCAATAGTATCCCCTACAGTTAACATTTTATACAAAAGGCATGGCAGCTCAATACATGAACAATCTGAGTAATTTTTATGATTTCAAAATGTTTTGAACCCTTAAGAAGATAAAGTCTACAGTAAAGGCAAGGTCACGTTACATGACTTCTAGTTGTTGGCTGTGTTAGACTTGCTGACTGCAGTTGCTGATGTTGTCACTCGTCAGTTTAAATGGCTGAAAATCACTAGGCATGTCACATTTAATGACTTCAGTGTCAACCTTTCAGTGCAGTCATGCTTGTCCCTTTTTGTGACAGCTAATAATTTGCTGCCTGACAGAACAGGTACTATACAAGAGTTAACTGTAGGGGTTCAGTCTCAGGCTTGGTCCTTTTTTTCCTTTTCTGTTGTGGTACATAAAACACACAACATCAGATAGGAAAGCCTCTCCTGTGTTTGTGAAGTCCAAAGCCCCTGTGTTCTTTATTTATTATCACTACATGCAATGCATTGTACTTGTACTTCCAGATGAGCATTCATTGGTTGTCATCTGTCATGTACACTGAGTCCGTCCCTACGGCTAAAGACATAACATGTATGACTTTATTGGTGTGAGTCACTGGGCATGTCACACTAGATGACTGTTCTTCACGGGAATGCCCTGTCAACTGCCTCCGACTCTAAGATTATGTAAATGTTGGCTGCAATGGAAAATTGCTGGAAAAGTCATCTAATGTGACATGGTTTTAAGTCCTATCCATGCAGAGGTCCTTCCTGGCAACATTAAGCATAAAGAAGGAAGGTAAAAACTCTGGGCAGAGCGCCTGTCCATCGTGGCCAGTTTAAACATTCAGTTAACCAATTGTGCATGTCTTTGTGATGTGACATTAAAGTTTTTTAGACTGACTGACTGATAGTGTGTGCTTGGTGTGTGTGTGTGCCCTGCGGTGGGCTGGCGCCCTGCCTGGGGTTTGTTTCCTGCCTTATGCCCTGTGTTGGCTGGGGTTGGCTCCAGCAGATGCCTGTGACCCTATAGTTAGGATATAGCGGGTTGGATAATGGATGGATGGATGTATATGTGGCAGATTATGTTTAATGTAATTAACTATAATGGACATAAAAGATCTTAAGAGGATCTGAAGCTGGAAAGCACACCACACCTTAGGAGGACATCTTGTAAGTTCCAGCAGAGCCATCAATTTCCATAACCTCGCCTAAATCATGATGATCCTGTTTCACAATTGGTTAGTTTTAAACATCTTTGCTTGGATGCAGTTAGGAATTATCTGCTGTTGTGGTTTCTGCTCCTGTTAGAAGGCACTGCCTTTTTCTTTTTGCAGTACCTGTTTCTCAGAATTACCAGTGGCTGACTTCATTGTTTCTCTCAGGCCATTACATCAGCACTAGAAGTTGTTGTCTGATGTTCCCCACTGTCATTCACTTATGTTTTAATATGCCTCCTCTAGTTCTAGAGTGGAATTTAGAATGAAATCCTAACCCTTCAACTGTGGTGCTCCTGCAAATGAGATGACATAAGCTTTAGGATTATTAAGACAAGCCAGTGCTTTCATTTTTGAAAGATTAAGGGAACGGTCAGCTCTTTATCCTGTAATTGTACACATCCTAAATATTCAATCCCAGCTCATCCAACTCATAGTGTGACAGGGCCACAGCCTTCCCTGGAACCATAAGATGCATGATGGGAAAAATAGTGGAGAGGATGCCAGTCCATCCTCCCAATCACACACACCCTGCTCACGCTTGGAAAGAAGCCAGCTTGGACCTTATAATCCATCTTCCATGCACCACTATAATGTAGGGGGAAAATCAGAGTAACTATATAGGCAAGGACTGAGTTCAGACCTGGGATGCTAGATTTATGAGACAGAAGTGGTAACTTCTATTATTGTCTTCGCATTGGGTATTATTCAAAACTGTTTATTTCAAAAGGTGCATTAGCTCGGCTTTGGTTGGACCATGTCCATTCTTTATTTTTTGTGGATTGAGACTCTGACTGGAAGTTCCCTCTGCTAATGTGGTGAGTTAACTACTCATTCAAGTGCTTCCTGCAGATACCCAGGAGAATAAGACACAAAAACAGCTTATTGAGGGATATGCAGTGCTGAAAGGAGAATCCATCCAAAGAAAACACGACTTGGATATTGTAGGGCAGATAGTCATGAAGGTGGATAAAACTCTACATGGGAATTCCCTCAATGGCCTTAGCATGAGGCAAATATTAAAGGTTATGTAAGGCTTAATTAAGGCTTGAGTCATCAGAAAGCAGTACCTTGTGGTGACTTCCACCTGTTTGATTATTCAGCTCAGACGTATGGGTCACCGGACCCTTGGAGCAGTAGGAAGGGTCCCCACTTGACAGGACCTGTCAGGGCAGTAGTGTAGCTAGGCTGTGGGGGCTTATTGTATGAATGGGAGGGAATACAAACAGACTGGCTTAATAATAGGATAGCTCAGCTTGTATTGTTTTGATTTTATTGGTACTCTTGTGCTATAAACCATTAGTTATTAAATTAATTTATCTCTTCTGCAATGGCTATGTCAATTACAGGGTCTCAACCTAGCCAGACAAGACACAACAGTCCATCACAGAGCACGCTCACTCACATCAGCCAGCTTTAATGTAGCCACCTTTGGCAGGAGATGAAACTGGGAGCCAAAAACTAGCAGCAGACCATACAATAAAGACTAACAATAGTTTGAACATTGAGTTTTGTTATACATATTATTTTTGTCAAAGGTCCCTACTCAATAGGTCAATAAAAGCAAAACCACTTTCAACAAAAAATCTCAACAGATCATCAAAGTGAACTTTATTGTCACCTCAACCATATACAAATATACAGATAGATGAAATTGCTAAGCTCAGGGTCCACAGTGTAACAACATGACGTGCAAATAATACATTAAAAATAGAATTAAAATTTAAAATTAAAACACAAACAAGACAAGACATTGTGCAAAGACAAGACAACGAAGTAGCGGCAATATTGATGTGTAGTTAGCAATATGAACATTGATGCAATGTATGGTATTTGCAATCTCATATCCACAAACATGTGCATCTAGAGTTAGGTGCTAAGCTGAGGAGCAGAACTGACAAGGCAGTCTTCTCCAAAGTTCTGCCTGTGCCACGCGCCAGTCCAGGTAAGATTGAGGAGATTAGAAGGCTTAACGTGTGGCTCAAATCTTGGTGCAGGGTAGAAGGGTATAGGTTTATGGGGCATTGGGATTCCTTTTGGAACAGATGGGACCTGTTCCGCCGTGACGGGTTACATCTGAACTGGAGGGGCACCAATGTATTGGGGAGGCGTATGTGTAGGCTAGTCGAGGATTGTTTAAACTAGGGAATGGGGGGGCAGGGAGTTTAGGACAGGCCAGGTTTTGATCTATACATGGAAGAACAAACAATGGTGTAGAAACAAGAATGCATAGTAATGTAAATTCTAAGCAACCATTTAAATGTAGAAGGAGTAATACATTAAAAATAGCTTGCCTTAATGCTAGAAGTATCAAAAATAAGGTAAGTGAGTTGGAGTTATATGTAGCAGAGCATAATTATGATATTATAGCAATAATGGAAACCTGGCTAAATAACAAAGATGGGGATGAGTATAACATAGAGGGATACACATTTTTTAGGAAGGATAGACAGAACAGAAAAGGAGGTGGGGTTGCTGTTTATGCCAAGCAGGATTTAAATGCAAGTCTTCTTCAGTTAGATGATGAGCCTCATCTTAGTGAGGACATGTGGCTTCACCTGGAAAATATTAGGGAAAGAGGTCTTATTTTAGGAGTGTGTTATAGACCACCCAATTCAGACAGTAATTTCAACACGCATCTTTTTAGTAATATCAAAAAGGCAAGTTTACAGGGAGATATTATAGTCATGGGGGACTTTAATTATCCAAATATTAACTGGGATAACCTTACAGATGGCGGAGTACAAGAGCAGGAGTTTTTAGAAGTAATCAATGACTGTTTTTGAACACAGTAAGTTAAAGCACCAACACGGGGTGAAGCCTGTCTGGATTTAGTATTTTGTAATAATCAGGATAGAATTGAGGGTGTAGAGGTGATTGAACCACTAGGGTCAAGTGACCATAATGTAATACAGTTCTCAGTATTTTGTAAGAGTGCAGATGCAAAGACTAAAATTGTTAAGTTGAACTTTGGTAGGGCTAATTTTGAGCAGATGCGACAAAGTCTAAGTAGGATACACTGGGATAAGCTTTTAAGTGTGGAAACAGTCGAGGAGCAGTGGAACAGGTTTAAAAATGTTTTACATGTAATGCAGGACAGATACATACCTAAATTTGGAATTAATAGGAAACTAAAAAAAACTCCACGGTGGATTAATAAAGATTTAAAAAAGAAGTTGCAAAGGAAAAAACTGCTTTATAAGGCATATAAGACTAATGACTGCAAAGTGAATTGTAGAGCGTATGAGAACATGAGGGCAACCATTAATAAGGATATCAGGAAGGCTAAAAGACAGTTGGAGAGGAATATAGCCGATAAGGTGAAAGAAGACCCTAAGAGATTCTTTCAGTATTTTAGTAGTAAAAGAACAGTCAAGGAGGAGGTCAAGTGCATCAGGAATAGTAAAGGGGAATTAAAAGATACAGACAGTGAAATAGTGGATGCCCTAAACTTACATTTTGCTGAGGTGTTTACAAGTGAGCAAGTGGATAACCTCCCAGAGGTAAACGTGACTACTAAGGAGGTACTGAGGGATTTGGAAATTGTAGAGGGAGAAGTACTGCTCAGATTAAATAAGCTGAAATCGAACAAATCACCAGGACCAGATAATATTTATCCTCGCGTTCTTAAGGCTAGTGAGTACATATATAAACCCTTGATGCATATTTTTAGGAAGTCACTGCGCACTGGAGAGATTCCGAAGGACTGGAAAATGGCAAATATCATCCCATTATATAAAAAGGGTGACAGGGCAGATCCAAGCAACTATAGGCCAGTAAGCTTAACATGCATCACAGGAAAATTAATGGAAGGAATTATTAAGGATAAGATCGAGCAACACCTGGCAAGGACAGGAGTTATTCTAAGCAGTCAGCATGGGTTCAGAAAAGGGAAGTCGTGTTTTACTAACATGCTGGAATTCTATGAGGAGGCAACAAAAGAATACGATCAAAGTGGAGCTTATGATATTATTTATCTGGACTTTCAGAAAGCATTTGATAAGGTGCCACATTAGAGGTTGGGCATCAAATTAAAAGAGGTGGGAGTTCAGGGTGATGTTTGTAGATGGGTGCAGAATTGGCTCAGACAAAGGAAGCAGAGGGTGATGGTGCGATGAACCTCATCAGAACTGGCCGATGTTAAGAGTGGTGTTCCACAGGGGTCAGTGCTAGGGCTGCTGCTATTTTTAATATATATAAATGATTTAGATAGGAATATAAGTAACAAGCTGGTTAAGGTTGCTAATGATACCAAGATAGGTGGATTAGCAGATAATTTGGAATCCGTTATATCATTACAGAAGGACTTGGATAGCATACAGGCTTGGGCAGATTTGTGGCAGATGAAATTTAATGTCAGTAAATGTAAAGTATTACACATTGGAAGTAAAAATGTTAGGTTTGAATACACAATGGGCGGTCGGAAAATCGAGAGTACACCTTATGAGAAGGATTTAGGAGTCATAGTGGACTCTAAGCTATTGACTTCCCAACAGTGTTCAGAAGCCATTAAGAAGGCTAACAGAATGTTAAGATATATAGCACGATGTGTGGAGTACAAGTCCAAGGAGGTTATGCTCAACCTTTATAATGCACTGGTGAGGCCTCATCTTGAGTACTGTGTGCAGTTTTGGTCTCCAGGCTACAAAAAGGACATAGCAGAGCTAGAAAAGGTCCAGAGAAGAGCGACTAGGCTGATTCCAGGGCTACAGGGGTTGAATTATGAGGAAAGATTAAAAGAGCTGAGCCTTTACAGTTTAAGCAAATGAAGATTAAGAGGTGACATGATTGAAGTGTTTAAAATTATAAAGGGAATTTGTGCAGTGGATCGAGACTGTTATTTTAAAATGAGTTCATCAAGAACACGGGGACACAGTTGGAAACTTGTTAAGGGTAAATTTTGCACAAACATTAGGAAGTTTTTCTTTACACAAAGAACAATAGAAACTTGGAATAAGCTACCAAGTAGTGTGGTAGACAGTAAGACGTTAGGGTCTTTCAAAACTTGACTTGATGTTTTCTTGGAAGAAATAAGTGGATAGTACTGGCGAGCTTTGTTGGGCTGAATGGCCTGTTCTCGTCTAGAGTGTTCTAATGTTCTAAGTAACCGTGCTTAAAAAGGCATCTTGTAATAAAATGTAAAATTTCCACTGTCAGATCAAAACAGAGCAAAATATAGAAAAGTTTTAGAGTTTGAACCCCGATCCTTGGAGCTGTGCAGCAGAAACACTAAGCCCTACACTGCTATACTGCTCTATTTAATAAGTGACAAAAGGCTTTTTAGGTTTTAGTCAGAGCTGCACTCCTAAGTATGTCATGACTGGCACCCTTCAGTTCAATTCACTGTCATCTCAGATAGTGGAGATTCTGCCTGCACCATGATGAAATGAAATTATTTTCTTTAGATTATACACTGTGCCTTTCTGCATCCTTTGAACCAGTATGACCTGTTGGCAAGATTATTTCCATGGAACATCTGATGGCGCAGATGTATTAAAACAGAAGACTATTTATGACAGTGATGAAGACAATTTCACAATTTCAATTTTTAAGGTCTATTTGACCCTTATGTGCTGCTGTTTATTTTATAGCCTTTTATGCCCTCCTCTTTGGAGGCCAATAGTTCAGTGTGTTTCTTTGTGCCAGTCCCAAGCCCGGATAAATGGGAAGGGTTACGTCAGGAAGGACATCCGGTGTAAAATTTTGCCAAATTAATATGCGGACAACAATACAAATTTCCATACCGGATCGGTCGGGCCCTGAATTAACAACGAACGCCACCAGTACTATTAGCCAACAGGGTGCTGGCAGAGATTGGGCTACTTTTGGCTGAAGAAGAAGAAGGAGAAGAAGAGGGGGGAGACCTGTCCAGAGGCAGGAGGAGAGGGGGAAGGTAAAGAGAGTGGAACTGAGAGTAGGAACTTTGAATGTTGACAGTATGACTGGTAAGGGGAGAGAGTTAGCCGATATGATGGAGAGAAGGAAGGTTGATATATTGTGCGTGCAAGAAACTAAATAGAAGGGAAGTAAGGCCAGGTGGATCAGAGGTGGATTCAAATTCTTCTATCATGGTGTGGATAGGAGGAGAAATGGAGTAGGTGTTGTTTTGTCTTGGTAGAGTAATATATTGCTCTACTTTCCCCTATTGTATTATTAATAAGTAGCCTTTGTCAGAATGCCTAATCTCACAAACTTACCACTGTTTATAAGGTATTATTTTATATAACTTATCCCCACCTTCCCTTTTTTATCTATAACCTCAGGCAATTAGGTGTAGTAAAAATACAAGCAGGAGTTAAGTTGCACATAAAATAATGTATTATTGATAATATTCATAAATAATAACAATATGCAAAGTACATTTGAATATTGGCAACCATACAACCTGATTAAATGGTGATGTATAGTTCAGGTTGCACAAAGACTTATTTAAATGTCTCTAGTTAAGGCATCATTGTTGCTCAGCTTTCTTCAGAACAGGCCATATGCCTGTTCCAAAATGGCTACCGAGCTGTGGTCTCCATTGTGTTGTCCTTTCAGTTCATGGTGTGATGGTCTTCATCAGATGTTAGTAAGAGAGATACTTCTTCATCATATGTCGGTTAGTAAGAGAGAGAGAATGTGGTTGAACAAGCAGATTTATAGATTCTCTGTCCAACCCCTACAGCCAATAGGACATCATGGTACTTAAAAGCTTCTGATCCAAGCCAATTCCAAACTGCCATACTTCAGACCAATGGAGGAATACAACATCTTAAAACCTGCCACCCCCAAGATCATATGTCTTTATGGCTTTCTTGCGGGGGTTAGGGTTGGGGGAGTAAACACTCACTAATGTAACACTAAATCACATTGCTTTGCCTAAATTACAAATAAATACATACAAAATATTTATCAAGTTATATGCAAAATCTTACATCACAACAGGGTTATTCTGAAGGAACAGTATGTCAAGAGTGTTTTGCAGGTGAAAAGAGTGTCAGGCAGAGTAATGATTATGAAGCTGGAAATTGGAAGTGTGATGATGCATGTTGTTAGTGTATATGCCCCGCAAGTTGGGTGTGCAATGGATAAGAAAGAAGATGGAGTGAGTTGGATGAAGTGATGAACAGTGTACCCAAGGGACAGAAAGTGGTGATTGGAGCAGATTTTAATGGACATGTTGGTGAAGGGAACAGTGGAAACGAGGAGGTAATGGGTTGGTATGGTGTCAAGGAGAGGAATGAAGAAGGTCAGAGGATAGTGGATTTTGCCAAAAGGATGGACATGGCTGTGGTGAATACGTATTTTAACTAGAGGTAGGAACATAGGGTGATGTACAACAGTGGAGGAAGATGCACACAGGTAGATTACATCCTATGCAGAAGAGTCAATCTGAAGGAGATTGCAAAGTAGTGGCAGAGGAAAGTGTAGTTAAGCAGCATAGGATGGTGGTCTGTAGGATGACATTGCAAATCAAGAAGAGGAAGAGAGTGAAGGCAGAGCCAAGGATCAAATGGTGGAAGTTAAAAAAGGAAGACTGCAAGGTTGAGTTTAGGGAGAAGGTGAAACAGGCACTGGGTGGTAGTGAAGAGTGACCAGACAGCTGGGAAACTACAGCAGATGTAGTAAGGGTGACAACAAGAAGGGTGCTTGGCGTGACATCTGGAAAGAGGAAGGAGGAAAAGGAAACCTGGTGGTGGAATGAGGAAATACAGGAGAGTATACAGAGGAAGAGGATGGCAAAGAAGAAGTGGGATAGTCAGAGAGATGCAGAAAGTAGACAAGAGTACAAGGAGATAAGGCACAAGGTGAAGAGAGAGGTGGCAAAGGCTAAAGAAAAAGCATATGATGAGTTGTATGAGAGGTTGGACACTAAAGAGGGAGAAAATTACCTGTACCAATTGGCTAGACAGAGGGACCGAGCTGGGAAAGATGTGCAGCACGTTAGGGTAATAAAGGATAAAGATGGAAACGTACTCACAAGCGAGGAGAGTGTGTTGAGCAGTTAGAAAGAGTACTTTGAGAGGCTTATGAATGAAGAGAACGAGAGAGAGAAGAGGTTGGATGATGTGAAGATGGTAAATCAGGAAGTGCCATGGATTAGCAAGGAGGAATTAAGGACAGCTATGAAGAGGATGAAGAATGGAAAAGCCGTTGGTCCAGATGACATACCTGTGGAAGCATGGAGGTGTTTAGGAGAGATGGCAGTGGACTTTTTAAGCAGATTGTTGAATAGAATCTTGGAAAGTGAGAGGATGCCTGAGGAGTGGAGAAGTGTACTGGTGCCGATATTTAAAAATAAGGGGGATCTGCAGGACTGTAGTAATTACAGGGAGACAAAATTGATGAGCCACAGCATGAAGTTATGGGAAAGAGTAGTGGAAGCTAGGTTAAGAAGTGAGGTGATGATTAGTGAGCAGCAGTATGGTGTCATGCCAAGAAAGAGCACCACAGATGCAATGTTTGCTCTGAGGGTGTTGATGGAGAAGTGTAGAGAAGGCCAGAAGGGAGTTGCATTGCGTCTTTGTGGACCTGGAGAAAGCATATGACAGGGTGCTTCGAGAGGATTTGTGGTATTGTATGAGGAAGTCGGGAGTGGCAGAGAAGTATGTAAGAGTTGTACAGGATATGTATGAGGTAAGTATGACTGTGGTGAGGTCTGCAGTAGGAGTGACGAATGCATTCAAGGTGGAGGTGGGATTACATCAGGGATCAGCTCTGAGTCCTTTCTTATTTGCAATGGTGATGGACAGGTTGACAAACGAGATTAGACAAGAGTCCCCATGGACTATGATGTTTGCTGATGACATTGTGATCTGTAGCGATAGTAGGGAGCAGGTTGAGGAGACCCTGGAGAGGTGGAGATATTCTCTAGAGAGGAGAGGAATGAAGGTCAGTAGGAACAAGACAGAATGCATGTGTGTAAATGAGAGGGAGGTCAGTGGAATGGTGAGGATGCAGGGAGTAGAGTTGGCGAAGGTGGATGAGTTTAAATACTTGGGATCAACAGTACAGAGTAATGGGGATTGTGGAAGAGAGGTGAATAAGAGAGTGCAAGCTGGGTGGAATGGGTGGAGAAGAGTGTCAGGAGTAATTTGTGACAGATGGGTATCAGCAAGAGTGAAAGGGAAGGTCTACAGGACGGTAGTGAGACCACCTATGTTATATGGGTTGGAGACAGTGTCACTGACCAGAAAGCAGGAGACAGAGCTGGAGGTGGCAGAGTTAAAGATGCTAAGATTTGCATTGGGTGTAACGAGGATGGACAGGATTAGAAATGAGTACATTAGAGGGTCAGCTCAAGTTGGACGGTTGGGAGACAAAGTCAGAGAGGCAAGATTGCGTTGGTTTGGACATGTGCAGAGGAAAGATGCTAAGTATATTGGGAGAAGGATGCTAAGGATAGAGCTGCCAGGCAGGAGAAAAAGAGGGAGACCTAAGAGAAGGTTTATGGATGTTATGAGAGAGGACATGCAGGTGATGGGTGTAACAGAACAAGATGCAGAGGGCAGAAAGATATGGAAGAAGATGATCTGCTGTGGTGACCCCTAACGGGAGCAGCCGAAAGAAGAAGAAGAAGAATTTCAACAGGCCCTTGTAAAGTGAATTTTGATTTAATTTAAAGCAACACAACTGATGTGTTTTGCAAAATTTGTGGCTTCAGTTTTTGTGGTGGCAATTCATATTATTTTTGATTATTGTGTCAAAGGTTTGGCCAATACTGTAGAAAGCTAACAGATTAACAGACAAATGAAATGTAGCGCATAAGGCGGTGTGGTCATGATAGCCAGGACAGTTTTCACGTCTCTTCTGGTTCTTCCTGGCCAAGGGCTGCCTCCTTATACAGGATATGCTGTTCTGCACATGGCCTCGGCTTTTAAAGTAAAACTATAGAGGCAAATATCATTCTCGCCTGAATTGGTTCTTTCCTAATAGGCTGATACTATACCTCATATTTCTGCAATACTTAGGAGCATTTGTGTAAACTGAACTGAAAGACAAGTTTAGCTTTGAGCAAAGCGGTCAAAGGAAAGCAGCAACGACCAAATTCATTTTAAAACTTGTCTCTCATACCTGACAGCACTGAATGACTTTTCTTTTCATCTCTCGCTTCATCTCCTCCATCTTCTCATAATGCTACATTTCACATTGACTCTGTTCTTCTTCTCAGGCTTAGTTTTCTCTCTTCCGCTTTCCCTCACAAACGAATATTGTTATTGAATGAATGACAAGAATTTTATCATCACCAATAGTGTCATTTATGACTCAGAAAGTATGTGCTTTACCCTGTCACTGCTCGGGTGCTTTGAGAGTAATTTAAATGAGCTTGGGCACTATGTATGGTAAGCATGTATGCACATGTTAAGAAATGTGAATGTTCACGATGCCTGTATGTTCAAGTACCATGTACACGCTATACATACATAGTGAGCCTTATGTAGATATGTTTATATACAGTACTGAATGTTTGAAGGTGTTGGATCACCAGTTACTGTTTTTTATACCTTAGGAGCACTGTAATCATATATCTGAGTGTTTAATATACAGGGCACAGCAGTTAGCATGTGTGTACTGTAAATGGAGCACATAAAAACATTGGGGGTACCTCAAAATAAGCCCATTTAATAGCCATTAGAGGCAAAGAGAGAGATTTTATCTCGCTTTTCATCTTCGCATGTGCCCACAGTTCACATTGTAGCCCACATTTCAGATAATGTACGTTTCACAAAAAAGTAAACTACAAACTAGAAAGATACCAGAGCTGATTACCAATATTTCTTCTTCAAAATCACGAAATGAGGCATTGTATAGGAAAAGGCTGGCATTAAGATCAGAATTACATTTTTTGACTACAAATGAAAAAGAGAAACTTATAAATGAATAATGTAGTAGGGGAAATAATGAAACGTGTTTAAGGAATACTGTAGGTTCTTACAGTGTAAAGAAGGCAGCGCTCAATCCACAGCTAGACAAACCTCTCTGAAATTCAAGGTGCTCTAAACGCACTGCAGAGGGGGACATCTACCTGTCCACATTGCTCTCCTGTGGGCATTTATAGAAGATTTTCCACCCAGTTAGTGCCATAATTCTTAGCCATGTTTATTTAAGACCCCATTTGGGTGGTGGTTGAATGCTGACTTTTATGGATTTCTTCCAAAGCATTCTCTTGTACTTTTCGGTGTTATTTGCTTGATTGATTTGTGTTCTGTTGTAATTTTTAATTTCTAAATAAAAGACATTCCTGAAAAAATAAAATTACTCAATAAGCAGTTTAGTGCCAGAGCATGGGGTCACGGTGATAGGCCTGGTGCTAGGCATGGTCTTGCAAATAATGACCACTTCCTGTAATCTTTAAAGAGAAGAGCCAGGAGTCAAGGTGGCACTTGGGGGTCATTGGGATCAAGGTCTTCAGGTCTGAGGGCTTAAATGAGAAACATGGAATAGGCCATGTCACACCCAAATCCTTCTCTGTGCACCATTGAAACGACACCCGCCGCACCGTCATATTGACAATGCTCTGTGAATGCTATGTAGGTGCTCTGTAGGGATGCTGCAATCACACATCTCGTTACCTTGAGTACACATTATTTACTGGGTAGGTGTTGTGTTATTTTAACATTCATGTACACCACAATTATTATTTAGGCATACTATAACTTAAGAAGTCTTAACCATTCTTGTACACATTAATGACTATGTAGGCATATTATAATTATAGATCTGAACATTCTATGTAGATACAAAATTACTGTATAGGTACACTATAATTGTAGGCCTCTTCATCATGTTTGTATACCTTAATTACTATATAGAAGCTCTAAATATATGTCTGTATAATTCCATTCATGTCCACAGTAATTTCCAATAATGTTGCTAATTTTGAATGTCTATTTGCCAAGTGTGCACACCGAGGTACACTGAGTGTACAAATTTCTGTTGATATTTCTACACATAAGATGATTTACTTCATCTGTAGATTTCTATACTGATTGTGTACTTCCACAATATTCACTGTGTCAATATTATATTGTAGATGTGACCATTTATCAGCAGGGTACACAATAAAACTATATACAGTAGATTTATACTAAATAAATATACTGAATGCCTGCTTAACATAGACGGGAGATTTATGAGAACTTCTGTGTTTATGAGCTGTAGGTAAATATGATTTTTATGCAGTATGCACTACTGTACTAATATTGAAGGATGTGAACATAAATATAACTATTTATTGAGTACTTACTTATGAATTATTAAGCAATTATCTCTGTAATTAAAGTGTATTGCTAGATATTTCCTACAGCCTCCTCTTCAGGGATGAGCCAAGCAACAGCATAAGTATATGATGTGGGGTTTGTGTCCGTTGCACTTATGCCCTTATTTGCTTTACAACGCCTCTATATAAATATTTTAATATGTTACATATTTCCATCATGAAAGAGAATGGAAATACCTAGAGATGTGTGCATTAACCACACTCTAGTGACAGTGAAGCTCACACTTTTTTTTTTCTTTTCTTTTTTAAATAGTGTTAGGCATGACATCAGTGGTCCGCTATCAGTGAACTCACTCTTTTTCTGGGTAATGGAATTTGGCATTTCCAATTTGTGGTTGAGCAAGCCATTATGAAGACCTGTGAACTGTCCCCCTTGGCGTTGTGTAGTACATCACTACGATGCGCCGCTGCAAGTATGTAGGAAACTCAGAGTTAATGTCAATGTTATTTTTGTATAACACCTCTGTTTTTTTAATTTCTAATGAAAAGATACGTGTGAATGCAAAAAGGGAAACTTTTTTTAACTCATATGTAGTAGTCAGTGTTTCAATATACTTCCATGCATGTAATGACAACTTAAGACTCACAAAGATTAGCAATTCATTTTGCATTTTCTACACGTTTTTCAAGCTCCTGTAAGGATGCAATTGGTAACTGTGGACAGAGAGGCCTATATGGTCAGCCAGCCTGATGCAGTACAATCGAACTAGCCATGCAAACCTGTAATACTACTCTTACTCATTTTTTTTAAATCTCAGGTTAAGTCCTGTAAAAGACTGGCACCCAGTCCAAACCAATGTTGTCATGATAGGCTCCAGCCCTCCATGACCCTGAAGAGCATTAACAAAGTTTTAAAAATAATGGATGGAAGGAAAAATGTATTTTTCCAAAAAGAAAATTTGTTCTGTTAAGAATAGAGGAAAACAATGCTTAAAAAGAAACAGGCTAAACTTAACCACTAATTTTATTCTTATACTAGTTATTTAGCCTGTTACAATAACAGGCGCTAGAACAGTAGTGCATAAACATTAGTAGGAACAGTCTATATTAAATGGCATGGGACTTTGACCTCATTCTTTTTGTTGGTCGTATTTTTCTTTCTTTCTGCCTTTCTTTTGTTGATGTTTACTTGCTGAGCTGACCGTTCTTCGTGGGCTGCCGCCGTGTATTGTGTGTCTTTAATTTTCTGTGAAAGTAATACTGTCTTGTACGACTCTGTTCAATAAGGGCGCGTAGATAATTTAGTTCAAATGGCTCTGGAATATGTGAAGAGCAACAGGTGCAGATCTTTATTTACACGCGCCTTTATTCGCTGCGCCCAATTGAGGTCGTCCTTTTGAGGCTCACCTTTTTGTGCGCGCCCTTATTGAAGGATACCGTCTTGTACGTCCACTGGTTTGTACGTCCGTAATATACGTCCGTATGTCCGTAATATACCTTTAATTTTCTCTGGCAGTAATACAGGTGTGCGCGTCGGTAATATGCCTTTAATCTCCTCTGACAGTAATACTGGCTTGTATGTGGCTGTAATATGCGTCACTGTATTGTGTACCTTTAATTTCCTCTCGCAGTAATACTGGTTTGTATTTCCGTAAAACGCCTCTAACTTTCTCTGACAGTAATATCGCACATAGCACCGTGCCCCACGCATGCGCACTTCACCAGAAGACACCCACACATGGACACCTGGATGCACATAGGGATTTTATATATATAGATGTCTTTACACACATACATTTGGGGGACAACTTCAGGGCTTCTTGAATGGTTAATTCCACCCTGAGTCGAGGGCTGGTGTTATCACCTAATGCCTCTCCTCTTCTTCTAGCTGTAGACCAGAAGATCGACGGTGCGAGGACATCTGACGTCACTTCTGGTTTCCAGTTGTCTGAATCATCCCCTTCTACCTACCTTGTCTTACAAACGTCTCCGCCACCAAGTTTCCTCAGTCTCTGTTTGGTCGCCCATGTGAACAGATGTTATCTTGACAAGATGTCAAATCTTTCTGCAACTTGTATCAATTATATGGGAATCACCAGCCAGTACCCCAACCCCTACTGATCTCTTTGTGTTTTATTTCTCACAACTTAAAACTCAACTGTTCATGTAAGAGCGCGGATCCATCTGTTACGTAAGAAATATGAGTAAAAATAAAATAACATCAGCCTTGTAATAGTTACAAGGAATGTAACTATAAATTAAAAATAAAATTCTATTAAGAATGTTCGAGCAGATTACCTTTTAATTATTTGCACTGGGAGAGCAATTCCAAATGAAGGATGGGTGGGCGCTGTTTGTTGGTAGACAGATAGGCCACTCTGTTCTCATACTTTTGCTGCTCTGTTTATTTCATTATAATCCTATTTTTATAATTCTGCTTTCAGTGCCATTCCAATAATATGCAAGTTCTCATTTCTATGTGTTTAGGTTCATCACTCTGATGTGTGCAGAGTACAGTGAAGCTCTTGCTAGTATGTGCTAACTGACAGGCATCACATCCCCACTCTCCAGCGCCATGATCAGTGAGTAGAACACCCTGACCTGGAAACTTCTGTATTTGTTACCTGAAAGATAAATCATATTTTATGGGGTGATGCTTTTACAAATTATTGACACTATGTAAGGGAAAGCAAAATCAAGAATGCGTTATTAGTCCATCCCATGCTGCTCATACTGTGTACAAAGAATTAATATAGGTTTCAGCAATTACATACATTTCCAACAATAATCTGTTGGAATTGCATATTACAAATGTCAAACACTAATTGAAGGCATGCTGGTTGCTACATACCATTAGTAACTTTCAATAAGCTTTAGGTTTTATTCTTTATTGATTGTATTTAGCAGGTGAAGGCTCTTTCCCATAAAACACAAAACAGACCCGAGCCTTTTCAAACTAGATAAATCAAATCAAGAATTTCAAAGGTGGAAAAGCCTATCCTGGCAGTACTGGACACAAGGCTGTGACACTACAGGTAGAGGCAATTTGGGCACCAAACTAAACACTGGGTGTCCTTGTAGTTTCGGACCAAACAGGAGCAACCGGAGTGATGCAAGACACAGAGCCACAGACAAAAATGTTGGGTTCAGACACAATGGTGCAACTTATTTACAAGTGCAGGGACAAGAACAGTGTCATGTGAGCTTAGTAATACAGTTCACCCACAATGATACACAGAAACCAATTTTAAAGAAAAAGGTAATTTACAATAATTACAGTGAAAAAAGAAAAATGTGTATACAGTAGTGAATTAAGATGATTTTCTATTAAACACAGTTCAGGAAGATGACCCTAGAAACATGAAAACAACCCACAGTCTCAAACATATTTACAAGAAGAAAAAGTAAGAGTATTTGCCAAAAGTGCACCAAAAGCCCAAACATATAAACACAGTTGCCAAACAATCGTTACTACTAGGAGATATCTATATCAATATAAGAAAAAACATATATATATATAAAAATATGCAAAATCTCCAATTTCTTATTGAACCTGAAAATGCTCTGCAATAAACCACTTCAAACGGTCAAAAGAATCAATAGACTTGTAACGATGACCCCTGAAGGCATATACTCTGTTGACTTCTGTCTGACCATTAATGCCTTCTGTTGTCTCATTCCATCAATTGTGGCTAAAGGGGGCACGTTCAGTCTGTGCAGTGCTGAGCCCAAGGATATCGACACTTTCCGACTCTACGGTAGGTTTTTAATTTACTTTTAACCTGGGTTAGCTGCCACTAAACTAAACACTCAGTACCTCTTTCTCCACAGAAACAGCTGGCCACAGAGATGCCAATGCTTGGTCCAGACACCATGCAAAATTGCATGGACCTCCTACATCTCTCCATCTACATCTTGCAACACAAACCCTCAGCCCTCTACAATTTAAACCCCACTCCCCATACTACAACCACCCTTGCCACCTGCCCCCGGGTGCTAAAATGTTAGCAGATGCGCTCCCTCACACTTCAAATGTTTAAAAAGGTAAGTGCCTTTACTTTACTTGTCTTTCATGCAAACTTAATCTGAATTCAAAGTCTTTACTCTAGTAAGGCTTTGGCTATGTGCTTTACCACAAAGGCAGGGTGCCCATTCATAGACACACTCGCACATCTCCAGTTAGCTAACCCACCACCCTTAGCCCACTTGCCTATGTTTTGAAGGTGGCCCTCAGTGTCTAATACCCCTGTGTATTATTGTCATTTTTCTTTTTTAACCTTCTTACATTCTTCAGGTATGCTTTGTCTTACAATTTTTGACTTGGAAAGCCATAGGAGACATGACACAAAGCTCCAGCTACCTCACAGCACTGTGTGAAGGGGCAAAATACACCTTCAGTCCATGCCAGCACTTCTGTTCCTGGCTTATGGGTACCAATCACTTCGCTCCACAGTGCCAACCTGATTTTTTACATTATTAACATGGTTTCAGCCCTCAGAGGGGGACTATGCTATGTGATATTACCTGTGCATATCAGCATGCTTTTTGAGCTTGAAGGAGGGATCGGTCCCCTCTAAATTATTCAGCACACATCATAAGAAGTACCAGTAGTTCCGTTTTTTCCAACTTCAGATACTGCCTCACAACATGATGTTCTTCATTTTCAAACATGTACAGACCCCTGGGTGGAAACAAAATGAGCACAAACCTGATCCAACCCAATTAGTTCAGCTTCAAAAATGAACTTACTTTCTGAGGGACATGACTCTGAAAGCCAAGGACAAGATGGTGCTACACGAAGGCTTAGGGAGACTATTTTTTTGTATGTTTGTTTCATAACTGGGACCATCTCTGACTGGCTATTCCTTAAGGAACATTCATATTGTGTGCTTAACTTACTATTAAATGGATTCTACAACCTTACAGGATGGTGGACAAAGTTCAAATGCCCGTTTATTTCAGCAGTTTTCTTTCAAACCCATTCACTCCATTCCATTTTATGACATGGTTCATGGTTCAGCACTGTCCATCACTTATTGCAAGAATCTTCTGGAGCTCCGGATTATTACAGATGTGGACCAGACCTTTCTCCAGATTGTCATAAGTTCATAGGTTTGTATGGTTATTATAGGGTGTATGGCACAGTATGCCCTTTCATTCCTTCACTTAGTTGATACCAACTACAAACCAAAATTCTTTGAGTAACTGAAAGCAGTACCTGAAAATCAATATTATAAATAATACTGCTTCAATATCTCTGATGCATTCATTAAATATTATCTCTGAATTACAAACGCAAACCCTGGCAGAGTTGTGTCATTCAAAACGAATTTACCATCTGCTTTCAAGCAACCCCCACGGCTGAGCTGTCCCACACCTCTTACTTCCTACTCATTTTCCTCTCTGTCAAGTTGAGTTTACTGAAGTCTAAAAATAATTATGCTCGTTGTATGTGTTAATGAGTCAATACCTAGTGGGCAACAGGTTTATTTAAAAAAAAAACCTGTAGAAATATGGCAGAACTGAAGGTACCTACTGTACAAAGGTAAACATCATATTTTTAAAGATGAACACTGAATTTGCATTTTCGAATAGTAGACAAGCATGATTAAATTCTGTGAATAAAATGAAACTCAGGAGGGTCCAGGTCAGATTGGCATGGCACCTGACCATTCACTTTGGAGCTTGTGAGTCCAGATTGTGGTTACACAGAGTAATTGCTGGCTGTACATATCTGGATTACCCGAGTCCCTCAAAAACTGGACACTCATCTGTGAACATCTCCTGCTCCAAAGCCTTACTCCAGGGACTGGTGATGGGCTTCATACTGTGAACAAAGTAGTGGATGATAACATTTTGGATCATTTTGTCTAACACGACCCCTTAGATGGATAATCTTACCAGAAGTGTATGGTTCCTTCGGTATAACTGTAAAGAATCCCAATGCTCTTGAAGCTTTCCTCCATACTGAGAAGCAGGGTGCCTTACTCTCCTTTTCTCCTCATCAGACTGTGATCTCCAGCACATCATAAAGTGCTCTGCAGTCAACTATAAAGGAGCACCTCTAAATCTGAGGTTAGAGTTATATTCAAGAAAAGTTGGTTTGTGGGTCAAGTGATTGAACTTTATGAGTAAAGAGGAAAGAATAAAGAAATTAACAAATAGGTTGGTTGTACTGTGTGGTGGTAAAGCGAGAGGCAACAGACCAAGCTCTGGATTTTCCTGTCAATGTACTTCTCCATTTTATACTCACTGGCTTTGGGTAGCAAGTAAAAACATGGAATTTTAGGCTTAAGCAGACAAAATGAAATTCCTGTAAACAGCTGTTGAGTTCATTGAACGTGGTGGGATAAGAAACTTGGCAACCAACTAACAACTAGGGGCAGGAAAAGAAATTACCTATTTGTAGGAATTGGGGCATTTAGTGAAGGAACATGCTATGTGTCACCCATGGCACTTCATGGGTACAGCTTACCTTGGGGTGATTCAGGTCAGGCTGGTGGGGTTTTATGTCTCTCCTAGAGCCGATGATCACCTGGGAATTCACTTGAGGAAATGAAAAAAGAAAAGTCTGATCTGCTGGGTTCTGGCTGTTACCACCACAATTGTCACCTGGACAAATGATAAAGTGAATGAGGTGGGACTTGAAGGTTATAGAAATATTTCCACCATGTGTCAGAGAAATTTTTATGAAGATTAAAGATGATTATTTTTACCCTTCAATATTTTTGTAAATCATATTTTAATGAATACTCCAGATAATAGCATAAGATTCTCGTACCAGTCCAGAGTCACCAGAGGATGGAGTCTATCTTGGCAAGAATGAAACAAAGCAGAAACAAATCTACAGGAGGTGCTAGTCCATCGCACTGCTCACTCACACACACACACACATACATTTACATGGGCCACGTGAGGGTTTAGAATTGCCAGTCAACCTAACCAGGACGTCTATGGAATGTGGGTGGAAAACCCAGAATACCCCCCTCTCACACAGGTGGAGAAGGAGCAAATTCTACACAAAAAACAGGTGTGGCATTCAAGGCTCAGGTCTTGTGTCCATAACCTTCAGATCTATGGATGAATGAATAGTTCTAGAAAAAAATTAAACACTACTTAAGCAACACAGTGTTGGCTTTTTATAGGTGCTATGTCACCGTTCTAGGGCCGCTGTTTGTGTGACATTGTCTGCCTCTTTGTGTCCACCAAGTATTGTAGTTTTCTTACCATATACCACAGATGTAAACATTAGGTTGATTAATATCAATGTAAATCCTCTGAGATGGTCTGGCACCATGTGTAGGATTGGTTTCCTTTTTGCGCTAAATTCACATTGGATAAATTCTTGCTCCTTGCCACCCTCCACTGAATTAAGCAGCTTCAGAAAATGTTTGCATCAATATTCACTCTTCTATCAAAAGGATGGACGTCTCGAACACCTGCTAGGTCACCTTCTCTCCAGAAGATAGTGCATCCTGGTCCCACCTCTTCCCCATTTCCCCATCCCATCTCTTTACCAGGTAAACAATGTACACACACCAAGCCATCCACATGATCTAAAAGAGAACATTATCATCAGACCAGGCCATCTTCTTCCATTGCTTCATGGCCCAGTTCCTTGCAGTGGTTTGGATAGAGGTCAGCAATAGCCCTTCTGGAGAATTAGACACAGGTTAACCTTCATTCCCCTTGCCATCAATGTGCCTTGTGCACCCATAACACTGTCTCTGGTTCACCAGCTGTCCATACTTGGACCACTTTTGGTAGTTATTAACCACTGCACATCAGGAACACCCCACAAGATCTGCTGTTTTGGAGATGCTCTGACCCTGTCGCCTAGTCATCACAATTTGGCCATTGTCAAAGTCGCTGAGATCTTTACACTTGCCCATTTTTCCTGTTTTTAACACATCACCTTCAAAACATAACTGTTCAATTGCTGCCTTATATATCCCACCCCTTGACAGGTGCTACTGTAACGAGATAATCAATGTTATGTACTTCACCTGTCAGTAGTTTTAACATTGTGGCTGAACAGTGTGTATGCTTGCATATACATGTATACTGTACGTACATACATAAATATAGTATGTGCTTATATGCATACAGTATTTTATTTTAATATATGCATATATATTTTAAGATATGTGTCTCAACATATTATAAACATATTTTATTTACAGTTTTCAAGTCTAGAACTCCTTACTGAAATTTCACCTTTATTGATATAAGCCCTGTAATCAAGACAAATCTGGCAGTCACTTTCACCTAGAAAAAGATCCGATAACAAACAATATAAAAGTAAAAGTCATTTCAGTTATAGTATGATATAGTTTCAATGTTTGATGACTTTATTATAATAAATACACTATTGCGTATAAAAATAAAATATACATTTATTTAATTGAATAAAAAATAAAGAATAGTAAAGTGAAGTTAATTAAACTTTCACAATTGTTGATATAAAACGCATTCTGTGCAATGTCTTGTGAAGCTATGGCAGAACAGATAATAATATTTAATGTAAATCCCTATTAGAACTCAATAAATATAGGAAACACCAAAAAATCATTGTTTTTGATTAGGTATTTTATGGTTGAAGAGTTCACATACTACAGACGTGGACAAATTTGTTGGTAGCCCTCCACAAAAAAGAGGAACCCACAATTGTCTCTGAAATCACTTGAAATTGACAAGAGTAATTGGCACCCATCATTGTTTATTCTGTATTTAACAAGAATTAGAGTTTGCTTTAGAGTTTTGATTCAACAGAATATTTCAAATAATACCACAAATGAAAATGGCATGGACAAAAATGATAGGACCTGTAAGCTAATATTTTGTTATATAACCCTGAAAGGCAATTGCTGCAAACAAGTGATTCCTGGAGCTCTCGGTGAGAATATCAACAGGTACTTTGGCCCACTCTTCCTGAGCAAACTTCTCCAGCTGTGTCAGGTTTGAAGGGTGCCTTCTCCAGGCGGTTTGTTTCTGTTCTTCTCGTAGATATTTGATTGGATTCAGATCAGAACTCATAGAAGGCTACTTCAGAATAGTTCAATGTTTTGCTCCCAGTCATTCTTAGATGCTTTTAGCTGTGTGTTTTGAGTCATTATCCTGATGGGGGAATCCATGACCTGCGACTTAGATGGAGGTTTCTGACTCTGGGAAGTACATTTCGCTCCAGAATGTCTTAAAAGTCTTGAGATTTCATTGTTCCCTGCAGAGACTCAAGGTACCCTATACCAGAAACAGCAAAGCAACTGAGCCTCCTCCATATTTCACACTTGGTATGGAGTTTGTTTCTTTGAAAACCTAATTTTTCGTCTGTGGACATAGAGCTAATGAGACTTGCCAAAAAGCTCCACTATTGTCTCATCTGTCCAAAAGACATTCTCCTAGATACGTTGTGACTTGTCAATATGCATTTTAAAAAATTCCAGTTTGGATTTTTTAAGTTTTTCTTTTAGCAGTGGAGTCCTTCTGGGTGCCTTTCCATTGAGCCCACTCCCACTCAAGAAGTGGCGGACAGGGTGATCAGACACAGACGGACCTTCACCTTGGAGTTCAGCTTGTATCTGTTTGGAAATTGTCCTTGGCTTTTAGTCTACCATTCTCACTATCATTCTGCCCATTCTGGGGTCAATTTTATTCTTGTAGCTTCAGTCCCATGGACCCTAAACTTCTTAACAATATTTGCAAATGTTGTCACAGGGACATCAAGTTGCTTTTAGATGGTCGTATAGCTTTTTTAACATGCTTGTCTATAATTTTCTTTCTGATCTCCTCAGGCAACTCTCTCCTTTGCTTTCTCTGGTCCATGTTCAGTGTGGGACACACGATGATACCAAACAGCAGAGTGATGACTTTTCTCTACTCAGATAGGCTGAATGACTGATTGTACACTTAGAGACATGTAATTAAAGAAAACAGCTAGTTTGAAAAATGACTCTAATCCGATTATTTATGATCTTTTCTAGGGGTACCAACAAACGTGTCCAGGCCATTTGAGAATATTTTTGTAGAATAAGCAATACTTGCTCACTTTTCACATTTGCTTTGCTTTACTTCATTACCTATTAAAGGCATGCAGGTATTCATGGGACAAATGTAATCACTTTTCAGGAGACATACAGCACTTTCTCAGTCAGCTGTTAGGGTACCAACAACTTCATCCATATCTGTATATAACCACGTAAAAAAAAATTGATAAATGGTGCTTTCTTTTGCAAATTACATTTTACTAAGAAAAAATTATAGTTTTTAAAGTATATTGCTGAAGAAATACTTTTAATTATATTTCACCTGTATTTGCAGGAAATATGGAGCAAGCACATATTTCATGATATTTTTCAATATACCATAGCATATTTAATTTCTGCTGCAGCTGATTAGATGCACTATAGTAGTGTAAATATATTTGCTTCATTTTGACTCATGACAGTGTGCTTATGTGAAATGGCATAAAGAAAAACTGTAATATGAACACCTACACACTGAAAAAACTTAGCTGTGGCGTTCTGAAACTATGTGGTGGAAATGTGTCTAGGCAGGTGAGAAATTCTTTTTTTAACGTGTAGTACAGGTTTGTGACGTATTTTTGTATTTAGATCTTTTAATTTTTAATATACTCTACAGCAGTGATGCTAAAATCTTAAATGTTGCAAAAATGTTTAACCAAAATTTTTCCTATTATGATTTTACTGTTTAATGTTGATGAGTTTTTTATTCAGAATCTCCACATCACCCTTCTTCCCAGTTTGGTGCAAATCGTAACCTTTAAATAAAGGACTGCAGGGAATGAATTATGAGGAAAGATTAAAAGAGCTGATCCTTTTCAGTTTAAGCAGTTTAAGCAAAAATAAATTAAGAGGAGACATAAAATTATGAAGAGAATTAGTACAGTGGTTCGAGACTGTCATTTTAAAATGAATTCATCAAGAACACGGGGACACAGTTAGAAACGTCTTAAGGATAAATTTCACACAAGCATTAGAAAGTTTTTCTTTACACAGATTGGCCAGTACACGAATTAGTTAAAGTTGTCTTTCGTGCATAACTGAGTGCTCAGTAAATGGCTACATGTCAAGCGTACTGTATATGGTAATGCGCAATGCCGTAGTCCACATGCCAAAGCAAATTTTTCATTCAAAACTCTTAATCATTTCATAATTAAATTCTGAATTATGAGTTATTAGTGGGTGTATTTCTAAATGTGGCTACTAACACGTTGTAGTTGAACTGGAAAAACTGTGTTTTACAGTGAGACAGAATTTCCAGTTCACCTATGACTGATACTTATATATACAGTTTATTTATAAAAGGTACAATATCTACTGTGTACAAATTAAAATGCTACATTATCTCTTAATATTTTATGCCTCATTCAACTACATAGTTAAGAAATGCAGCTTTGCTGGAGTCTAATTCTGTGGTTCAGGCCACCACAGCCCTCTGGGCAGGAAACTGCTTCATCTTAATATAAGTGCAAAGGCACGACCAACTACGAGTCGCCTTTCTTGTGAATATCTGTTACAGTCATTTTCTTTGCACATTTTATGAGCTGCTTGCTCCCTTTCAGTAGTGATTGTATAACCTCTTCTCCTTACTCTGTGCTGCTGAACTGCCAAATATGTTTCATGCCCACAGTAGCCTTGACGTAAATGGACGCTCAGCTTCGTCATTGTGCATTTCAGTCTACTATGAATTTACCTGAACAAAATAAAAAGAAAGAAACGTGTGGTTACATAAATAGAAAATCATGCAACAACCTGCTGTCTTAGAGCCTGCAAAATGTGGGTGGCTGCCAGCAAAGGTCTAAAAACCCAAGAAACCACAGGTCTGCACCCAAGGGACTTCTCACAATGATAAAGCATGCTTATACAAAAATGAGCTTGGCTGGTGCTTTTGAAGAGCTGCATACTTGTGACTTTGTTAAAAAATTCACATAGGTGGGAGATCTGCACACTCCAGAAATGTGTGGGTAACTCTCAGTCGAGTCTACATGAGACAGTGTGGACTGGCACCGTGTCTTGAGGTTGGCTCCTGCCGTGTGCCCAAAGGTTGCAGTCGTACAGTAGATGCCAGTCCCTGATAGTGAAATACAGCTGACTATATCAATGGATTGTATCCAAATTCAGCAGTGTGTCTTTCTTTCATTATGATGTTCACGTAAGCTTGAACTTGAGACATGTTACCCTCTATGTTTGTGTCAATGGCTAATGTAACTGGAATTCCCATTAGCCTTGAAATGATTTTAGATTAAAAAAATTGGTTATATAGAATGCTGACAGTCTAGACAAGGTGGATCAGGCTGTCTGCATCATGTCATAAATGTCCTAACTCACAGGTGTCCTTAAGTGCAGGTGTTAGTTTAGAGTAAGAAGAAAACTCCAAAAAAACCTTGGAGGGGTTCAGACTGTCCAACAGACAGTCCCTATAAAAAGCAATCACCACTTGGTAGTTTTCACATTTTATTGTTTGAAGAGAAACAAGACACCAGAGATAAGAGTTGGGGTACCAGTCTGGTAACCCATTATAATTTAATTTGTTAAACAAAAGAAAATACACAATAATTGCAGAGACACCTTTCCAGACACAAGTTCAAGATTGAACTGACAAAGATGGTGGAGCTTCTTTTTTTGGAACCTTCCAACTGGAAGAGGCAAGTCCAAGTGATGGATTGATGTCAGAGGTGTTAAAGCTGTCAATCCGGTCTGCAGGGGGAGGAACAGAGAAAGGCATTAGGACACAGCACTAACCCCTGGTGCGGCAGTAGAATTACAGTCACTAGAGCCCTTCAGCTGTCCCCTATGTGACGTTATACAACTTTGAATCCCAATGGATTTAATTTGGATTTTCTGTGAATGATCAACAGAAAAAGGCTCTTTAATATTAATGTGGAAACTGATCTCTGGAAAGATCTGACTAAAGCAGACCATCCACATTAACAGAGTGATCAAGCAAGAAGAAAACTAGTGAGGGAGGCCACAGAGAGTTTGCTAGAAGGCATAAGGGAGACTCTGCAATCAAGTTGAAGAAGGTTTGATGAGATCAAAAGTGAGTGTTTTGGCCATCAGACTGAACACTATGTTTGAACGCTGCACATTATCAAAACACATCATACTTACAGAGCATCCAGAAAGTATTCACAGCGCATCACTTTTTCCACATTTTGTTATGTTACAGCCTTATTCCAAAATGGATTAAATTAATTTTTTTCCTCAGAATTCCACACACAACACCCCATAATGACAACGTGAAAAAAGTTTACTTGAGGTTTTTGCAAATTTATTAAAAATAAAAAAACTGAGAAATCCCATGTACATAAGTATTCACAGCCTTTGCTCAATAATTTGTCGATGCACCTTTGGCAGCAATTACAGCCTCAAGTCTTTTTGAATATGATGCCACAAGCTTGGCACACCTATCCTTGGCCAGTTTCGCCCATTCCTCTTTGCAGCACCTCTCAAGCTCCATCAGGTTGGATGGGAAGCGTCGGTGCACAGCCATTTTAAGATCTCTCCAGAGATGTTCAATCGGATTCAAGTCTGGGCTCTGGCTGGGCCACTCAAGGACATTCACAGAGTTGTCCTGAAGCCACTCCTTTGATATCTTGGCTGTGTGCTTAGGGTCATTGTCCTGCTGAAAGATGAGCCATCGCCCCAGTCTGAGGTCAAGAGCACTCTGGAGCAGGTTTTCATCCAGGATGTCTCTGTACATTGCAGCAGTCATCTTTCCCTTTATCCCTTTAGCCGCTGAAAAACATCCCTGCAGCATGATGCTGCCACCACCATGCTTCACTGTAGGGATGGTATTGGCCTGGTGATGAGCGGTGCCTGGTTTCTTTCAAATATGACGCCTTGCATTCACACCAAAGAGTTTAATCTTTGTCTCATCAGACCAGAGAATTTTCTTTCTCATGGTCTGAGAGTCCTTCAGGTGCCTTTTGGCAAACTCCAGGCGGGCTGCCATGTGCCTTTTACTAAGGAGTGGCTTCTGTCTGGCCACTCTACCATACAGGCCTGACTGGTAGATTGCTGCAGAGATGGTTGTCCTTCTGGAAGGTTCTCCTCACTCCACAGAATACCCCTGGAGCTCTGACAGAGTGACCATCAGGTTCTTGGTCACCTAACTGACTAAGGCCCTTCTCCCCCGATCACTCAGTTTAGATGGCTGGCCAGCTCTAGGAAGAGTCCTGGTGGTTTCGAACTTCTTCCATTTACGGATGATGGAGGCCACTGTGCTCATTGGGCCCTTCAAAGCAGCAGAAATTTTTCTGAAACCTTCCAATTCCTTTGACTTCATGCTTGGTTTGTGCTCTGACATGAACTGTCAACTGTGGGACCTTATATAGACAGGTGTGTGCCTTTCCAAATCATGTCCAATCAACTGAATTTACCACAGGTGGACTCAAATTAAGCTGCAGAAACATCTCAAGGATGATCAGGGGAAACAGGATGCACCTGAGCTCAATTTTGAGCTTCATGGCAAAGGCTGTGAATACTTATGTACATGTGCTTTCTCAATTTTTTTATTTTTAATAAATTTGCAAAAACCTCAAGTAAACTTTTTTCACGTTGTCATTATGGGGTGTTGTGTGTAGAATTCTGAGGAAAAAAATGAATTTAATCCATTTTGGAATAAGGCTGTAACATAACAAAATGTGGAAAAAGTGATGCGCTGTGAATACTTTCCGGATGCACTGTATCCAACGTATTTGACCTGCAGGATGAGATCAGAATTTTCTCGGAGGAAGAAGGAAATGAACTTGCCCACAAATTAAACTACGGCAACGCCCTTATCTCCTATGCGCATGCATGTGACATGTTATACAACAATGAATCGCAGTGGATTTAATTTGGATTTTCTATGACTGATCAACAGAATAAGGCTCCTTTCATACCTCAGAGACAAGTTTCAGAAACTCAAGGAACAAAATTTGCAGTTGAAGAGCAGCAACACGCACCTTTCATGACCTGCAGATTCAATTGCATTGTCACAAGAAAGTGAATGAGGGGAATGTCAACTAATCTGAGTGCTGCAAAGTATTACTTGAGGTCCAAAAAGAGCATAATGAAGTGATTCGGTGTGGGAAAGCTCAAATCTCATTTCAGAGGTACTGCTCAGTGAAGGATCCTTCAAAGTGTAGCTTGATTTAAGAGCCTTTACGTGCTCATTTCAGCGCTGCACAACATTAACAGTTCACTGATGTAAAATGTAACTCAAGACCAAGAATGATCTTTTAGTGGCTGCAGACTCAGGCCTAATCACAATCCTTGTTCTTCTTGACCTCAGTGCTGCATTTGACACTCTCTGTCATTTCACCCTGCTAAAAAGGCTATCTGCACTAGGTATTTCTCACATTCCGTTAACTTGGTTTAAGTCATATCTTACAGACAGAACTCAATTCATTCAGCTGGATACATGTACCTCCACTCCCACTCCTGTAGTATCTGGGGTTCCTCAGGGTTCTGTCCTTGGCCCCTTGCTGTTTATCATTTATCTGCTTCCTTTGGGTGTCATTTTTCGTAAATGGAAGATAAACTTTCATTGTTACGCAGATGACACCCAGTTATATATTTCCACTTCACCATCTGCATCGCTTCCACCATCCTCACTTACTGATTGCCTTGCTGAGATCAAGTCTTGGTTATCTTCCAACTTCTTGCAGTTGAACTCTAATAAAACTGAGGTGCTTCTTATGGGCACGAAATCTGCAATAGCGAAGGCATCAAAGATCTCAGTATTAATAGACAATACTTCTGTTACCTGTACTGATCAGATAAAAAGCCTTGGTGTAATTCTGGACAGCACGTTATCTTTCCAGTCTCACATCAGTTCTGTTACTCGAGCAGCTTACTTTCACCTGCGAAACATTAATCGCTTGCGTCCATTTTTGTCAAATCACTCTACTGCCATTTTAGTCAACAGTTTGGTCACCTCCCGCCTGGACTATTGCAATTCACTTCTCTTTGGTCTGCCTCAAAAGTTACTACATAAACTTCAACTTGTTCAAAATTCGGCTGCTTGTATAATTACTAAAACACCCTATTCTGATCACATTACACCCGTTATTCAGCAGCTTCATTGGCTGCCAATAAAGTTTAGGGTCAACTACAAAATTTTAGTCCTTACATATAAGGCCATTCATAATCTTGCCCCCACATATCTCTCACAGCTCCTACAAGTCACTAAACCCTCTCGTATGCTCAGATCCTCTTTTTCCATTAACTTAAATAATCCACCAGCACGTCTTGTTACGATGGGATATCGAGCATTTAGCAGATCGGCACCTTCCTTATGGAACTCATTACCTGCTTATCTTAGGAATATGACTACCCTTCACCAATTTCAGGCTAATCTTAAAACTTATCTGTTCAAAATTGCTTATTCATTGTAACTGTTATTGGTGTTTTATCTGATGTTTTATTTGGATTTTAAATTTTATAGTTATTGAATGTTTATTTTTTAACCTGATTGTACAGTGACCTTGAGTTTTTTGAAAGGCGCTTCAAATAAAATGTATTATTATTATTATTATTATTATTTTGGGTTGGAGTAGAGAAGGTGGCCATGGTTGCATGTATGCCTTTTGACACATCCTTACATGTTGATGTTGTTTTTTTCTGTTGCCGCCTCAATCAAGATAAGATGCGGGTTAGGGAAAACTAAGGAGAATTATAATCGAAGGACTGACGCAAAAAATCTCTCTCTATGTGGACAATATGCTTCTGTTTTTTAGAAACCCAAATGCATCTCTGCTGATCCAGATTCATTTATTAAAATATCTTTCACAAGATCTTTGGATTTAAAATTAATCTGAAAAAAGTGTGCTTTTTCCAGCACACTCTTTAGCACTGAGCTATATATTAGAATGCTATCTGCTGACAATTTCAGAGCAGTTTAAATATCTGAGAGTTACAGTTATGAGGAAGCCTCAAGATCTTTTTAAACACATTTTTTGACAGTATTATGGAAAGTACCAGACAAGATGTCAATCTTCACTTCTTTCTAGCAGGCAGAATGAATATATAATAAGCTACTGCGGCTCTCCCTTTGTCTGTTCAGGATTTTAAATCACCTGTAGCTCGCAAACCGTTTGACCTATTGACCTGAAATTTGGTACACACATATTATGTGACATGTACTATCTGCTTTCGGGGTGATGCTTGACCTCCAAGGTTATTCCTCTTTTTATATTTATTTTATTGTAGAATCAATTCTTGGCAGCAGCCAGCAGGGTGGCAGTGTGGCACCACAGGCGCCATTCTCATTCCCTACCACCTTTGCCATCACTTCCCCTACCTCTTCATATCTTAAATCATTCTTAAGGCTGATTGAAGACTTAAGTGCCATCTTAAGTGAAAAATTAAGGAAAACGTACTAAGTAATAGCAACACAAACACTGACTTAATCAGTTTTAACATGAAAAGATGAAAGCAGAGAAGAAGCGGGCCGGTAGGGTGGAGAAAAGAAGATCTGCTCAGCAATCAGCAAGCACATCAACCTCTGAGCAAACAAAAGCTAAACGTACAGAGAAAGAGTATGAAAACTAGGAATGCTCAAGTCAAGTGTATTCGCTGCATGTTATTGTGCAGTGCGCCATTACTGGTAGTTAAAATATAGCTTCTCCTTATCTTTATTGTATTTTTATTGTTGTTTCAGGGTATTCCTGTAATTATTAATTAATCCTTTCTATTAAAAAAAAAGCTTGATATCATTATCAGCTCAATAATACAAAAGGCAAAAAAAACTATGTACTGAGATATCATCACTACAAAAGGTGGAAAGCAGAAGGTGGCCTGGCACTGAATGATCTTTAGCGATGCTATTAGATTGTGAATATTTATAATTTTAGACAATGGAAAGAAGAAGACATTGATCAATACACACCAGCCTGGTTGGATCTGGAAAGAAAATCTTGTAATAAGTCCTGTCTGTACTGTATGTGCCATTCTGTGCTCAGGTTATTAATTTCTGCCAATATACCAGTAATCACGTTGTGCTTCACTCACTCAAAAGATGGTGTCAATGTAGAGATTTCTTTAAGAAATAAATCTGTTGTTTGCTGCTTGATTGCATGGTAACTTTGCATTCAGGCCCTCCCTCATTTACACAGTATGTAAGTTTTGGAAGATACTAGACATCAGTCCTCAGAGATCTTTATATTAATAATAAATGTTTGCACTTTTCAATTGGGTCTATTGTGAATACTGAATGAATTCCTTCATCACACTTTAGATTTCTTTCTTATCTATCAGTTATTATATAATCTTTGATCATCACAAGTCATCTTACTGTATTTTTTGAAATTCTTTCAGACAAGCTCAGACTATCTGGTGATAAACTGACAGGTATTAAGTACAATACATTGCTTGTGTGTCTGCTGAAGCCAATGTATCATTATAGCTTTTAGTCAGAGGGTATGTCAAACTTAATGACTGCTATGGATAAATTTGTCATCCGGGTATGTCAATTTATATGACTTGAAATCATGGCGCAAGACAAATTGTGGCAATTTTCCAGCACAATTTCAAAATTTCAAAGAATTGCAAGCTTACCCCCATTTGTCTGACCGGAAGCCATTATCTCAGCCCCCTTTTTTCAATTCTGTTATAGTCCGTAGAACACGAAACATCAGACAGACAAACACTCGTATTCCTAATTGCTTGTCACTGCGTTCTGTGCATTGCACTTCTCGCTGAGCACTCATCGGTTGTCAGTCCCACACTATATAATTAAAGCCAAAATCAAACTTTGTTGGTGCAAGTTGCAGACTAGTTGGACTGATTTGCTGCATATGTCACACTTACATAACAGATGGTAACGGGAACACTTTGTAACTGCCTCCCAACTCCCTACAAGTAAAAGTCGTGGAAAGTCATGTGACTAAAACCTCCACCATATCTCAATGGGAAAACGATATACGTATTATCTAAAACTTGTTAAAATCTAGTTTTCCTTGCATGGAACTGTGCAGAGCTTCTTTAGAATTTGGCAAGATTTCATTAATGTTATTCTACAACAAATCTGCAGTGCTTTAATTAACCCTTTAAACTCAGCCTTTTTGCTGCTTTTATTTAACTGGCCTTAACTTTATCATCCTTTATTCGATATTCATGTTCTGCCACTCAAAATAATAGGCAGACATGTCTCTTTCAGAATTGTTTCAGTTGTAGAATTAGTTATGTTGCATGCATGTGTTACAGTAACATTTTAACCAAAAAATGCACTTTGAATGTTAATCTTACTTCCATAGGTGCTGGAATAAGCTTCCAAAGTCTAGAAAATTGTCAGAGAATGTGTCAGGAACACCTCTTCATAAAAGAGAGGCCTAACAGGGGACCACGACAGTAGGCAATGGGGCTTCAGATTCAGTCCTGGTCTCTACAGCAAAAAAGCTAAACATTATGTCGCCGTGCTAATAGGATCATAAAATGTCATCAAAGTCAATTCATGTGAAAAGACAGACACACAAGCTGTCGGGCGAGTCCTCTATTGCTTAGCACCAATCTCATGCCTGAAGTCAGGATGCACTTGCATGAAGATATGAGCCTTTTATAAAATCGGCGTACAGAATCATTCAGTTGTTAACCACAGAAAGAAACTGATACAAACTGTTCAGCTGATAGCAAAAAACAAAAACATCTCTGAGACCTCATGAAGGGTCAACACAGCTAAGACTCTCAGCTACTGAAAGCATTGCAGCTGGCAGGAAGCTACTGATGGCCACGATGGCAGGAGAGCAGAGTCTTTACTGCACCCATACAGCAGCAGGCTCTTGCAGTGCCCTGTCTTACAACTGAACATACAAACTTAACCTGACCACCCAGGCAGTGGCACAGACAGATGAGTGACTTGGGCATCAGTCAGGCACATTTGTGACATATCCAGTGTAACATGCAGCAAGTAACGTGCAAAAGGTCACACAACAAGGGAAACCTTTCACGGTTGGCACCATGGAAAATTTAGCTGTTATTTATTAGCCAACATTTGCTCCCTAGCTTATGTGTATTTTCCTTATTTATGTCTACCTTGTTTTCTTTTGAATATGATACATGTGTTTATGTAATTTTTGTTAATATGTTTCTATGTATTTGTTATTGATATATTTTGTAAGTGGTACCTCTGGAGGCAGGGCCACCCTGACATCAGTGTTGCTGACTATTTCTGTTTTCAGGGAGAGTCTTATAATACATATGTCTGGAGACACTCCTGATGGAGTTTTGCTTAAAAGTGGTTGGGAACCAGTAGAAGGCTCCAGGAGTATCACATTTCTAAATCACTTCATGAAGGTGGCGCTCTAAGTACGTTTAGCAATGGTGGTCTTGTTAACCTGGTATGGCAGAGAGCTTTTGATTATGAGAAACTCTCAACAGCCAAAAAGTCTCCTAAAAGGATCTGTATTAAAAATATAAATGTGTGTCACATGTGTGAAGAGAACATTGCATGTGTTAAAAATAAACATAGCCTGTTGCAAAGGTAAAACCTTTCTGTAACATCAGGTTATAATATTGGCATTGAAAGACATCAATGCACTAATGGTAAAAGTGAATGATATGTTGTTGTTGGTAGAGTTCAGGATGCATTTGAAGTAAATGGTGTGTCATATCCCATGAAAAGAAGGTGAAAATGACTGATGTTAAGAGATTTAATAATGAAGAACCACAGGAAATGCAGACTTTTGCACCCCAAACACCCTTCCAATAAATTTGCTTAACAATACGGACACGACTCCAGCAGAATCACGGGTGAAGCTGCAAAGCATCCACCATCTGACTGCATGTCTAAGCGAATAACTAAAATAAGTTAACATTAATGTCTACCTGAAAATGCAAACATGCCAAGACAAAATAGCTGCAGAGTTTTAACAAATAGAATATATGAATAGACCACAATGCTTACCAAACCCTATTTGCTGTTATTATACTATGTAGTGAGTAATAGCAGACAGAGCAATTCTAAATTGTCTGGGGCCAGGTTCCCGCAGTGGACTACTACTTGTGTGTGTGTGTGTGTCTTCTCCTGTTGCGTTCATTATAATATATAAATTATTCATTAAGATCCAGTTACTTTGTGCTAAGGAGCTGCTGAATTGATAACAGCAATTTTACCTTTCTGTCTTCTCTCAGCGTCAGGACTTCTGTTCAGTTTCTTTTTCTCTCCTCCTGTCTTTTCATAGTTATTTTGCACAGTTGCCTGTTTAAAGTGTGTGAACAGGATGAAATTGGGTGGGCTTTGTAAAAATAAAGCATGTGGGAGGAACCTTTCAGTGGCAGATTTCATCACTATTCACTGTTTAGCAAGTTACCCCGAGACGTATGCTCTCATTTGAGAGTCACGTCTGACCTAGCAAGACTAAACGGTGCAGCAGGGCTACATAAAACGTCAATTGTGTTTGTATAATGTTTATTAAGTATTGTGTTTGTCTGACCTTTTTCATGTATAAAATATATATATCTGAAGAAGAGTTTCCTCGCTGCATCTGCAAGGAACTCCCCAAACACGGCACTTGACCCTTTAGAAAGTGGGGTTTCCTTATAGGACCACGCATTTGAAAAGAAGGATTTATCAAATCAAATGCTGCTGTTATTTCATCAAAGGGAACCACAGGTTAGCGCTGTTCATCCAGTTACACACGGCATTAAGGTGGTTAGGACTTTTCATCATCCATTCGAATTGTGATTTGCTGTCATTTCATCATTTGGGACTTGGCTGGGTTTCATCCATTTCTCAATCTCTGCAGTTTCCTTGGTTTCACAATGGACTTTGTGTGTATATAAATGTTTGTTTTTCATTTTGTAATTTATATATGTTTCCAAGTTAAGACAAGAGAGGTTGGAGCCATTTTGGATTTTTTTTGTATTACTGTATATATTTGCATCTGCACCAAGATTGGGGAATACGGGGATATGTGTGTTATATCTCATTGTCTTCCGTTATATTCATTTTACAAATACTGAACCTTTATCTTTGACTAATTTATTTGTTTCAGGTTTAATGGAGGATGGGAAAGGAAGGGTAAAGGAATTTTGAAGTAGCTGAGCCAGAGCGGATAACTTGCCACCATATGAGCATGAATATGGTTGTTACAATGGAGAGAGGAGTCAACAGCAGTTCACTGAGTGTGGTTAGGAGTTTACAATAATTCTATGAGCATTGTCTGTTTTCTTCTGCCCTTTTGGTTATGATTTAGGACTCGTTAGCTTACGATTGTCTTTTAGGCAACTCCATTTTTATTATTTGTTGCCTTCTGTCAATAAGAGTTTTCTTTTATAATGAACCTGATTTTGGATATCTTTACAAACTAGACTTTGTATTAGTTTCTTCCTTTCAAGTAATGCATATTTTAGGACATTCAGGTACATTTTGAACCTTTTGAAGCCAAAAACTCGTACAATATCATGTAAATTAAAGAATAACTGGATAGTCTGTGCAGTTTATAGCTCCACATAATGTTTAATCCCTCTCATAGTCTAAGTCTAAAGTGGTGCCCATCCAGAAATCAGTAATAATTGTTGCAAGCAATGTTTACGACGGACATTTCCTGATTGGGACATGGCGGGAATATGATCACATGGCACAAAATGTAAAACTAATAACATTTAATGTGCTGGCAAACCTAACTCATTGCTTTTTAAGGTATCCACTAAATTGAATTCTTGTTCTTTACCCCACAGCAACTGTTCAAGACTGAAAAATTGTTAGCCCCAGTAGCCGCTTTGCAGGGAGAATTGTGTTTGCAAATACTCCTGGCAGAAAAGGTGAGGCAATGCCTTCAATGTGAGCCCATTTATTGCTGTGCATTTTTTGGAAAAGCTTTGTCCCACGTTCATGGGTGACAATTCATTATAAATGGGAGAGCAGGCAAGGGCAAAAATTACAAGCTACAACATATATTAACAATAACGTTAAAAATAATAATAACCCGTCAAACTGATGTGACATAGGAGACGCAGAGATGGAAAATACAAATAAATATTCAACACAGGAACTAGACTGGAGCTCTAGTCTTTAATTTCACTGCTAAAGGTTGTGTGGTGCCCGGATGGGGGCAGTACCCATACAATGTGGATCTGTAGTCTTTAATTTAAAGAAATTGTATTTAAGGGTGGCTCGTCCTACCTTACGTAAGCTGCTAACATTCTGAACTAACAAACTATTCTGCTGTTGATTTTGAGCCTTGTTTAAATTCTAGTAGTCTGTTAACTGCTGTTTCCAGATATGCTGGTACGTCGGATATTTTGCAGTATTCCTTCGCAAGTGCAAAAAGGCAGTAAGAGTAGGGATGGTTCATGCAGTGTTGTGGCCAACAATGATAGATAGCTTTATTTAGTTTATCTCTTTGACAAAAAAAAATTAATTCAATTTTGTGTGCGCTCCCCTTCCCAGGGCCTCTGGTGGTATTGAAATGGTACTAAATATTGATATTTTTCAAAGAACTTGTTGAAATTTGAAATTTCAGTATCAAGACAACCCTAATGCTGCCAGCTTAAATACATGGAATGTGATGGTGCAATGTGTCACATGACTTCTGTGTCATGTGAATGGGATCAGGCTGAACAACCATTAACAAAATGACTGCAACCATATGAAAACAGTTACAAAATATTGGCACCATAAATAAACAACAGAAAAGGCACATACAGAACTTTCAAAAATAAAAAAATAACACTAAAGATGTCAAAAACATGGATTCATCAAAATTTATCCTGAATTAAAATCAACCTTAGAGTTGCTACCAGATACTCATACAGCACGTCATAAAATGTCAGTGTCAGGTGTAATGAATGAGATTTGTGCATAGAAGCGTCATTTGTAAATTTTATACTCCTGATTAAAAACTGTTTTGCTGAATAATAATAATAATAATAATAATAATAATTCCATCTCAGAACACTTAATATGAAGAAATTTTTACTACATATAAAGAAGAAAAATATTTTCTTACTCTCTGCCACAACTAACATAATATTGATATTAGACTACACAGTCACATTTTTCTTCCACAAAAACATGACTCGCACACACAACGACTCTACACTGTCACTCATATAATAAAAGCCATTTAATTAACACACTCTAAACCTGTCAAAGCAGAAATGAGAACAAAAAAAAATGAAACAAAAAACATCAAAGAAGCAAACTGTACAATTTTATGTTCATGTAAATTAGATATATTACTGACCACTTTACTATAATTCACAAAAGCAGAATTTTAAAATGTTACTTCATAACATTCAAAACATTACTCTTTTAAGTGCATTAGTCACACGCATTACCTAAATAATTTCATTCATAGATTCCATATTACAATTACTGATAAAATGTGTTTCTGTGTTCTGCTCAATACTTGGCCTCTGAGTGGCTTTTGCCTCGGGCAAAAAGATTATGGGACAACCACTGGCCACAGTGGCATTGTGTTAAAAAAATAAATGAACAAATAGATGTTTTGTTAATATTTACATGATTTAACTCTCCTTTATATTATTTTGGTGAGATTATCAAATATAGTCGTAATACTCTGCCACAAATCACATCAAAATCATACTTTCTTAAGTCATACGGTGGACTTCTGTATGTGAAAGCTGAAAGACAAAGAGCAGCCAGTCGAAATACTGTACAATGTCAGTGAAAGGAAAGAAGGAAAGCAGGTGTTCTTGACCATGCAAACACATGAAAGCCTTATCTGATCAAAGTGTCTTGTTTGTTTTCCCACATTAGAACAAAAAAATTGGTGACTCAGTCAAGAAGCATGTCAGGCTGTCAAAATGGGAGAGCTTACATCCTTAGAAAGTTTAAATTTGTGCTGAGAGACTTTGTGAGGGAGTAGTTTAATGCATTACCTTCTGTGATTCTTTGTCATGTAAAATGCTGTGTTGCCCTCAGTCAGTTAGAAGGCATTCTGACTTTCTCCCAGGCTCCTATGACTTCTATCTCCAGAAATTTCTGGAATACCAGCTTTCAGGGTATCTTGAAGGTGTAGCAGTAGAGGCTTTTATTGACCTCCTGAACCCTCAGGTACCACGCCAAACACCAGGTAAAAGTCCAAGACTTATTTATTTTATAATAATTACGTGCATAAAGCACCCTCCACTCCACACTACACATACAATAAATCAATACTATTCTCTATAATCACAATACCAATCCTCCTAACCCAGACACTTCGCCACCCTTCCTCCCAGCTCAGCTCAGCGTCTGGGCTTTCCCAGAGTCCTTTCATACCCCCTGACCTGGAAGTGGTTCCTGTCCAACAATAAGTCTGTATTACTTCTGGGTCAGAGTCAAAGTCCTTTTCTTCAACCTGGAAGTACATCATTTCTCCTGTTCATGTGACCAGGATGTACTTCCAGGTTATAGGGCACATAACAGTCTGACCGCCTCCCTACAGCGACTCCTGGTGGCCCCCATGGTATCCAGCAGGGCTGTGCATACAAACTACAAAGTCCATGAGGCCCTGCTGGAATTCGGGGAACTTCCATGCTGTCGAGAGAACTCCACCTGGCGGCCTGGAGGTGAGGGCCGGAATATTTAGCCGGCCATCCACCACAAAGGGATCTCTGTAGCTTCCCTTCCCCTTTCTCTCGTTGCTTCTTGTTTACTAGCTACACCTTCAGCGTTTACCACCTCCTTAGATTGGATTTGTATCCCCGCCTGACACTACAGCTTTCTCCCTCTCTTCTCAAGAGCCATGCAGGTCTCTGTCTATGTCAACCTTTCTTTATTGGCATTACCTTCCCAGCTAGGCAACCCATTACAACATTTTAGTGATATTGTCTACTTATTTTTGATAACTGAATCGTATAATTTTAAATGTGAATTGGGATCACTCATACGTCACACATATACCCACCGCCGAATAAGCGACCTTTTAACTTTAGCCTTTGTCTTCTCTGATGGCCACATTTCACACCCATTCTGACAGTGTGATTTTTGTTATTAACTTCCTACCTCTGTATTTTCTGTCGCTGCTTCACACCTGTGCATCTCACCTTCAAGTACACATACCGCAAAATCTATAATGTTATGTTTTAAGGTTTCTTCTAATATGTAGACAATGTTTTACTCCTAAGAGGGAAACACTAACCCCACCCCAAAATGTCTTTGTAGTCTCAAATTCATCTTTTGAAACCAGCATATGTTATGCAGCCGAGGGGGTGCAACTAAGACTAAGGATCAGAGAACAATTGCAGGTAAAATGCTACAAGTAACAAAAAATCAAGAGCATTTAATAGTGCTATAAAAACAAAAGCATAGGACACAGGAGGACTGGTAAATCATCACTTGGTCTGATGAATCCCAATTCCTGCTGAATGACACTGATTGGACAATCTGTAGAAGGTGGAAGTTTTGTGACCGTTACACAGAACACTGTTGCAGGGATTAACCAATATTAAGATTCATTACTAAGTGACAAGGGTGGGCAGCTCAAGTCTGACATGAGCCTTAATTTTTCTGATTCATGACTTGCTTATCAATGTTTTAAAAAAAAAACTCGACTTAGTCGTGCTTATACATGACTCAAATTTGGAAGACAAATGACCTACCAAGTCTTACGTTATATCGCCACAATTATTATTTGTCAAATTGCATTCCTTTAATTTACATTCTTATAATATACCCTTCGCGCTCCATACTTGCATAAGTCATCAGGGGTAATCAGTGTGCACCAATGATTATTAATTTTGGATATTCCCAAATTACTGTAGATTGTCCTCCAAAGAAAGGGACAGCCAACATCTAAGATCTGTGGGTCAGGAATCACAGGCTGTATGTCAGCTCCAAAGACCCTGTTTCACGCTGCTCTTCTCTAACCCTGAACCTCACTCTCCTGCACCACTTCGCGTTTCACACTCTTCCCATTAACATGATACATGTTCCACTGGCTTTCCACATCACTGTGATCTGCCGATCCAAGTATTGGGAGAACCTCTGCCAAGTCACACAAAAGGAAACAGAGGAGAGCATCAAGTGCAGTAAGTGCCATCCCATTGGGGCTGTGCAGGGTTTCTTTTCATAGCAATGCTGCAGAAGGGACGATGCGTTACAATCCACTACCTATATTATGAGTCGCAAATGACATTAATTAAATGCCTGTTTAGAAGGCTGAAATGCATAGGAACTAAATGTAAACTAAGTGACATCAGTTAAGATTGCTTGATCTCTTTAACTCATTGACTGAATGCTAGTTTAGAGACCTTTGTGCTCTTTCACTGTAACCTAGCAAATGATTTGAAAATATGCTTGTTAGGGCGGCACGGTGGCGCAGTGGTAGCGCTGCTGCCACGCAGTTAGGAGACCTGGGTTCGCTTCCCGGGTCCTCCCTGCGTGGAGTTTGCATGTTCTCCCCGTGTCTGCGTGGGTTTCCTCCGGGCGCTCCGGTTTCCTCCCACATTCCAAAGACATGCAGGTTAGGTGGATTGGCAATTCTAAAATTGGCCCTAGTGTGTGCTTGGTGTGTGGGTGTGTTTGTGTGTGTCCTGCTGTGGGTTGGCACCCTGCCCAGGATTGTTTCCTGCCTTGTGCCCTGTGTTGGCTGGGATTGGCTCCAGCAGACCCCCGTGACCCTGTGTTCGGATTCAGCGGGTTAGAAAATGGATGGATGGAATATGCTTGTTTGATGATAAAGAGTTAAACACTGGCAAAGGTATACAGTAAAATCTATTGTTTTATTAACGTCTTTGATCTTTTATAACTACTATTTCTCATTTATTGCTCCTAGGCTTTGGAATGACTTGCTTTTTCACATCAGGTCTTCATCCTCTAGTCAGGTTTTTAAAAGTCGGTTAAGGACATACTTGTTTTCTTCCGCCTTTCACTGTGTATGATGGCCTACTACTCTTAAATGAAGAACTTCTGTTTTTGGCTACAGTCAAACTTAATTACCCTCTCTATTCAAAGTACCAATGCTTATATACTGGCAGTGCCAGCACCCTGTCTTTAGTCATGGAGGGGTGACAAGAAAGCCACATCATTCACAAACAAGTGATAAATTCTGGCCAAGCTTATTTTTCAGCAAATGCAATGCATTCAATGTGACTGTTGAAATACAGTGGGTATGGAAAGTATTCAGACCCCCTTCAATTTTTCACTCTTTGTCATATTGCAGCCATTTGCTAAAATCATTTAAATTAATTTTTTCCCTCATTAATGTACACACAGCACCCCATATTGACAGACAAAAAAAAGAATTTTTGAAATTGTTGCAGATTTATTAAAAAAGAAAAACTGAAATATCACATGGTCCTAAGTATTCAGACCCTTTGCTCAGTATTTAGTAGAAGCACCCTTTTGTGCTAATACAGCCATGAGTCTTCTTGGGAAAGATGCAACAAGTTTTTCACACCTGGATTTGGGGATCCTCTGCCATTCCTCCTTGCAGATCCTCTCCAGTTCTGTCAGGTTGGATGGTAAACGTTGGTGGACAGCCATTTTTAGGTCTCTCCAGAGATGCTCAATTGGGTTTAAGTCAGGGCTCTGGCTGGGCCATTCAAGAACAGTCACAGAGTTGTTGTGAAGCCACTCCTTCGTTATTTTAGCTGTGTGCTTAGGGTCGTTGTCTTGTTGGAAGGTAAACCTTCGGCCCAGTCTGAGGTCCTTAGCACTCTGGAGAAGGTTTTTGTCCAGGATATCCCTGTACTTGGCCGCATTCATCTTTTCCTCGATTGCAACCAGTCGTCCTGTCCCTGCAGCTGAAAAACACCCCCACAGCATGATGCTGCCACCGCCATACTTCACTGTGGGGACTGCATTGGACAAGTGATGAGCAGTGCCTGGTTGTCTCCACACATACCGCTTAGAATTAAGGCCAAAAAGTTCTATCTTGGTCTCATCAGACCAGAGAATCTTATTTCTCGCCATCTCAGAGTCCTTCAGGTGTCTTTTAGCAAACTCCATGCGGGCTGTCCTGTGTCTTGCACTGAGGTATGTGTGGAGACAACCAGGCACTGCTCATCACTTGTCCAATACAGTCCCCACAGTGAAGCATGGCGGTGGCAGCATCATGCTGTGGGGGTGTTTTTCAGCTGCAGGGACAGGACGACTGGTTGCAATCGAGGAAAAGATGAATGCGGCCAAGTACAGGGATATCCTGGACAAAAACCTTCTCCAGAGTGCTAAGGACCTCAGACTGGGCCGAAGGTTTACCTTCCAACAAGACAATGACCCTAAGCACACAGCTAAAATAACGAAGGAGTGGCTTCACAACAACTCTGTGACTGTTCTTGAATGGCCCAGCCAGAGCCCTGACTTAAACCCAATTGAGCATCTCTGGAGAGACCTAAAAATGGCTGTCCACCAACGTTTACCATCCAACCTGACAGAACTGGAGAGGACCTGCAAGGAGGAATGGCAGAGGATCCCCAAATCCAGGTGTGAAAAACTTGTTGCATCTTTCCCAAGAAGACTCATGGCTGTATTAGCTCAAAAGGGTGCTTCTACTAAATACTGAGCAAAGGGTCGGAATACTTAGGACCATGTGATATTTCAGTTTTTCTTTTTTAATAAATCTGCAACAATTTCAAAAATTCTTTTTTTTGTCTGTCAATATGGGGTGCTGTGTGTACATTAATGAGGGAAAAAATTAATTTAAATGATTTTAGCAAATGGCTGCAATATGACAAAGAGTGAAAAATTGAAGGGGGTCTGAATACTTTCCGTACCCACTGTATATATATATATATATATATACACTAGCAGGAGTTCCCAGCTTTGCCCGGGAATCTATAACTGGTGAATTTCCCAAATGAAAGAAACAGAACATAGAAATCAAACAAACATTTTTCTGATCAACATTTTATTGTAATAGGTAATATAAGTGGTCATTTTAGAGGCTTTGGATACAGTATATTTTTTGTGTTGTCCTGGGGTTCTGAAAATGAACAAATTGTGAGGATTGCCCACTGTAGAACATGTAACGTAGAGTTGTCCATGTGAAAAGCATGGATTTTCGAAATTGATGTCTTTAACTTGGAGTGATTGCCCTTCAACCTTAGTAATTCACATAGCAAAATCCAAACGAATAGGAAATTCTAGCCTTTTGAAATCAAAGGGTAAATCATTTGGAATCAGCGGAATTCTTGGTATGAAAACATCTTGACATCTTGCGCAATGTTTGAGACGGCCTTGAAATAGACTTTTTTGTGGCATTGGAAGTGGACTTTCTAATGCCATGTCTTTTTTTTGGTGGCATGGGTATATTAGCAAAAAGCAGGACAATTATAATGTGTCACATGGTATTACGTACGGAATAGGCACCAGAGTGAGATGAATGTACTGTATGTTATTTACAATACGTCAGAAAGCGAACAAATAGCACCAGTCAGTCAGAAAGACCAAGACTGAAATCTTACTGTGAGTCAGAAAGCGAGCAAATAGCACCGCAAATACGCAAAGCCAGTCACGCGCACTGGGTCGTTCACGTTTTACATCCATATGGCTGTTCCCCTTCACGTGATGAAAGCAGTCAGCTTTCTCATACTTGGACACTTCCGCAATGTCTTGGCAATTTAAAGAAACTTTGGTAAAGAGGGATGCACAGAGACCAAACATGCCGCTAGATGGTGCTGCCATTTTTCCCAACCAAACATACCCCATGACCTCCTCCTGGTCACAAAGCAGCCCCATGCCCAGTTTGGTGGCGATCGGACGCCCGGTGCAGATTTGTATGGCGGACAAACAAACATAGATTCTGCTTTACAGTATATATTACATATTTTTTTTTCAATTTATAAATGTATAGGAATATGTAGTTATTTCAAAATGAGAACAGATTATATAGCTACACTACATTAATATAAAGTGACATACCTGTGGCATTTCAACATTTATTTTTTTTAAGTACAGTGTGTTTTAGATGCAATTCACTTATGAGGAAAATGTGAATGATAATACACTTGCAGATTACTTCAAGTTAAACTAATTATTTATATGTAAACTGCTAATACTACTTCTTAATAATTTTTTCTCTAAGAATGTCTGATCTCCATTTAATTAATTGTTAGAATACATCACACGTGATTGTAGTTAGATTAGCTGCAGGTAGTGGGGAAAATGTCAGTACTTTGTTACACAAGTCTTATCAAGATTTAAATGGAATTGACTTGTTTGATTAAATCCACAGACTCGACTTGACCTGCTTGTCCACCTTCCACCCCACTCTGGCTCCTTGAACGGAGTGAGGCAGCGTCTTTTATAGTGCTCCAGGTGCTCTTCGGTCATCCAGGAGCACTTCCGGGTGTGGAAGTGCTGCATGGGCACCCAGAAATACTCCGGGTGCACCTGGATCCTCTTCTGGCAGCACGTCCGAGTGTGGGGGAAGTGCTGGAGTCCAGGATTCCGTAATTGTCCAGGCGCTCCCTCATGTTCTGGGGGGAGGTATTGCCACGAATATGTCTTCTCCCCCAGTCTTTCCATCACAGGGGCATAAGTTTAAGGAACATTTAAATAAATCATCCACCAATTCAAGAGCTATCCTAATTAGCAACTGAAAATTGTCCCAAGTTGAATGCGGAAATGATTGCAAGTCAGACATGTTTCATTTCTGCTTTGCAACTGATGGTGCTAGAATAGAATTTGGCTTCTGGTGAGCTGAAATCAATTGAATGATTGAAAGAGTTGTACAATTAGCAGAAAAATTGAAAATCCACAAAGTCAAAATATGACATGTTGATATAAGACACAGGGGAGGATATTATTTCAGAAATGTCAGGATAAAACAGCTAGGCTGCAGTACTACACTGAAATCCTCAGGAGCTGTAGGAGCCTCTCTCATGACGAACAAAGCATACAACATCATTTACCTCCGTTTGGCTTTCAAACTGCCTTTTATACATTGCTGTTCCAAACATACAACTTGAAAGTAAAAGCCACCTGCAGTGTCTGACATACCTGGATTAAAATTTGGGAGACAAAGAGTACAGATATTCCAGATGCTTCCACCTGCACACTGCCATGATATTCACAGTAAAAGAAATAGGCTCATGATGCTGGGAAAAAGTGTGGGAGCCAGAGGTACCACTAACCCCAGGTGAGCAGTGTGAAGTACTGCCGGTGGTAAAACAGCATGGGCAAAGGGTGAGGCAGACTGTAGAGGTGTTACAGAACAGCCAAGGACGAAGATTCTCAAAGCTGAGGTCTGGACTTGGAACACCACTGGCAGAATCAGTTCAGTTAAGAAAAATAGCCAAGAGATCCATCTGCAGTTTCATACAAGAAGGTTCACCTACCCACATAAAATGAATGAATCTCAGTGAGAAGTGCAGCGTTAAACACCTCTGCACCACTGAACATCCCTGCTCTGCCACCTGACAAGAAAGTGCTCAAGACCCCCATCAATGTGTCTGCATGACCACTCCAGAAATGAAGACCTCCCTGCTGTTTCAAGGAATTAGAAGTGGATGCCAGGGAAGGGGCAGAAAATTCAAAGGAAGGACTATGGATCAGCCCCATAACATGAGCTACCATTCCATCACTGAAATGAGTCAGTGGCAGAGGAGCCTATAAAAATGGCAAGCCTACCAAAAGTTGCATATCAATTTCATCCAGTGAGGCAACAGTGAGTGGTCCTTTTAAGGATAACAAGCTACCTAAACGAGTGATAGTCACTACTATACACTGAATATACACTATACCATCTTCTAAGTCCAGTTAATTCTGAGCAGGGTCAGAGGAGGCTGGAGTTTTTCCCAGCAAGCATAAGGCACAAGGTAGGAACAATAGCCTGGACACGGCACCAATACATCACAGGCTGAATACACACAAACACTCCCAGGGCCAGTTCAGTTTTGACTGTTGGAGGAAACCAGAGCACACAGTGGAAACCCACACAGACACAAGGAGAACATGCAAACTCCACACATGGAGGACCCCAGGATGCAAACCCTGGTCTGCTTACTGTAAGGTATCACTGCTACCACTATGACACTGTGCCCCAGGCCTCTGTTAGGGATGACTATGATGACCATGGCTACTTTGGTGAGGCCGGATGAGTGAGAAAGAATTCTGAAAGACAGAAAAACTGCAGAAAATCTGTTTGGCATCATACAATGTATTTTCCAAAGATTTCGAATGGTATTAGCAATTCTGTAATTTGAACAATGGACAACATATACAGGACAAACAACGGTGACAAAACTAACACAGACAGTAACACCTGGTCACCTTCCTCGGAGTGCCATCTTTGGAGCACTTCTTTGGAAACACGGCACTCTCAAACAGTTGAATGGAAATGGCAGAGTCAAAAATTGCATCATCTATAAAAAAAATAACCCTTGGGTGAGATGTAAGAACAGTTCAGCTTTTATCTACCATAATGGTTTAAATGGTCTCTTCCTGTCTGTAAAATGTGTTATGCTCTTAATTTTGATTGTGGTAGATCACTTTGCTTCAAAGTGTAATCAGGACTTTGTTTAGACTTTGGACCAAAAGGTGTTACTTTACATTTTAAGAACTACACGACTTAACAACTTTCACACCAGGGTTAAGTATAAGCTTAGAACCCCCCTTTAACACCCCTAGAGGCAGAAATCCTTAAGCTTATTTATTCAACACATTATATGGGGGATATGATCTGATCTGATGAGCCACAACATACTAAATAAAAATTTACAATGGCATGTCCCTTCATTTAGCATTGGCTCTATGTACAGTAATCCCTGCTCCATCGCGGGGGTTGCGTTCCAGAGCCACCCGCGAAATAAGAAAATCCGCGAAGTAGAAACCATATGTTTATATGGTTATTTTTATATTGTCATGCTTGGGTCACAGATTTGCGCAGAAACACAGGAGGTTGTAGAGAGACAGGAACGTTATTCAAACACTGCAAACAAACATTTGTCTCTTTTTCAAAAGTTTAAACTGTGCTCCATGACAAGACAGAGATGACAGTTCCATCTCACAATTAAAAGAATGCAAACATATCTTCCTCTTCAAAGGAGTGCGCGTCAGGAGCACAGACTGTCAGAAAGAGACAGAGGAAAGCAAACAAATCAATAGGGCTGTTTGGCTTTTAAGTATGCGAAGCATCGCCGGTACAAAGCTGTTGAAGGCGGCAGCTCACACCCCCTCCGTCAGGAGCAGAGAGAGAGAGAGACAGAGAAAAACAAACAGTCAAAAATCAATACGTGCCCTTCGAGCTTTTAAGTATGCGAAGCACCGTGCAGCATGTCGCTTCATGAAGCAGCTGCACAGAAGGTAGCAACGTGAAGATAATCTTTCAGCATTTTTAGACGAGCGTCCGTATCGTCTAGGTGTGCAAACAGCCCCCCTGCTCACACCCCCTACGTCAGGATCAGAGAAAGTCAGCGCAAGAGAGAGAGAGAGAGAAAAGTAAGTTGGGTAGCTTCTCAGCCATCTGCCAATAGCGTCCCTTGTATGAAATCAACTGGGCAAACCAACTGTGGAAGCATGTACCAGAAATTAAAAGACCCATTGTCCTCAGAAATCCGTGAACCAGCAAAAAATCCGCGATATATATTTAAATATGCTTACATATAAAATCCGCGATAGAGTGAAGCCGCGAAAGGCGAAGCGCGATATAGCGAGGGATCACTGTAATGTTAACTCATTTTGGCTCCACCTGACTCTGATCCTTCACTAGACAAAGCCATCTGTCCTTTTTCAAGTTCATTTAATCCATTTCAGGGCATGGAGAGTTGCAGTCTGACTCAGCAACACTGGTTAGTTGCAGGACAGGAACCATCCCCTGAACTGGGTGCCAATCCAACACAGGACACACACAAACTTCCTAACTTCCACGGTGAAATTCAAAGTCCCAGGTCCCGTGAGGTGGTATTGCCAATCACTATGTCATTGTACTGCCCATGAGAATTTTGTGTATCACATTTGAGTGATGGGAAGAGTTACTTTAAGAAATAATAGAAGGTGTAAAGTCATTGAAGTATAGAATTTAGTGATCCTTATTTAATAAGTTTCAAAGTGTTTATATAAGAAACCTAGCTTGTGAGTGCTAGCTTGTGCAATTGGGGACTACAATTCCATTCAGCCAATGCGCTACTTCATCATCGCTCATTTTTTTCCCTCAACTTCTTTGGGATATCAATTTCATTATCTTTCTCTGGATTCCAGCGTTTATGTTAGAGCAGTGTTATTCTCAACCTTTGTGGCCTTGGGACTCAGTTTTATCTTTTTAAGTCCATTTTGAAGCCAAAGACATCATTTAAATTGCATGGGTGTTTTCCCACTTCATGTATCGAGCGTGATTAGAAGAGTGAGGTGGGGTCCTATTGGTGAAAAGAAAAACATCGTGAAACATTGTTGATCACTTTGTGACATGTGACAATAAATCTGAGATCAATTGATTACACCAGATTTTTTTTATTCTCAGTGCATAACCTCACGTTTATGAAAAAGCTAACACTGTGGTGCATCTGCACAGCATCATTAAGTTCACAATACCAATATGTGTGGACATCTTTAGTGAATAATACAAAATTAATAAAATGTAACAAAATCTAAAAGTTAACAGCTGAAAAACTAAAAATAAAAAGCTAAAAAACAGAACAAAAAACCTGAGTAAAACTAAAACAAAAATATTCTAAAACCTAGAAAATTACTAATTGGAGGTCTAAAAGTAGTAAAGATTCCTTATAAGAAAGATTTAGTACTTGTGGTGGATTCTCTGATGTCCAAATCCAAAAAGTATACACACATGTTTAAGAAAGGTAAAGGACATAAGGTTGTGACCCATCAAGACACTACAGCATAGAAAATCGCACCGGCCATCAGAGAGCTGTAGAACATCTATCTATCTATCTATCTATCTATCTATCTATCTATCTATCTATCTATCTATCTATCTATCTATCTATCTATCTATCTATCTATCTATCTATCTATCTATCTATCTATCTATCTATCTATCTATCTATCTATCTATCTATCTATCTATCTAAAAGAGTGCAGTTTCCCAAGCAAAAAGAGCCTGCTCTGTCCTTTCTTATCTAGTTCCTCTGCCTTCAGAGACCACTCCAAACTTGTGGACCTCCAAGTACTTGCAGGAGTGGACCACCTCTACATCCACTCCTTGAATAGTGACCGGACATAAAGGCTCTTTGGTGCAGTGAAAGTCACTGGTTCCTTAGTTTTGCTGATGTTAGGATGCAGAGAATTCTGCAGGTGACATGACCTGGGGCCTCATGTATAACGCCCTGCGTAGAACTCACACTATAACATGGCGTAAGCACAAAAGCGGGAATGTGCGTACGCACAGAAAAATCCAGATGCAGGGATCTGTACGTACGCAAGCTTTCACGTTCTTCCACTACATAAATCCCGATCAGCATGAAAAGTAACGCACGTGCACGCGCCTTCTGTCCCGCCCCAACTCCTCCCAGAATTACGCCTCTTTGAATATGCAAATCAATATAAATAGCCTTCCGTGAAAAGACAATGGGAAAAGCACGGGGAAAAATATAAGAATTTCAGCAAATACCAAGTGGAGGCAAAGGAAAAACGTACTATTTGTTGGTTTAAACAGTGATATAAACAACAAAAGGAAGTTGATCGAGTGACAGAGTGTAGGAGAAACTCAAAAGCTCAAGTTCACAAAGTCGCACAGTGCCCAAAATAAAAAAGAAATCACATATCAAAGTCGCCGTGAAAAGGCGAGTTGTAGCCCACCGTCTGAGTGTCATATGAAAGCTTATTAGGGTACTGACAAAAAAAAAAATAGGCACACAGTGGGAAAAAAGCACGAAATGTCAACTTTAATCTCGAAATGTCCACTTTAATCACGTAGTTTATTTTGCCATTAAAGTAAAACATTATAAACTTCATCTTAAAATCGTTTAAATTACTAGTTTCTCAAATCCCATTGTAACTAAAGTAGCACTTTAAATGCTTTGTTCTGTATTTGATCTTCTATGTGTGTGAATCACTACCTGCTTCTTAAACGGGCTTTCTCTTTCTCTGACAGGACACATAATCCATTACATTCGTGATATTACATCTCTCTGGATAATTAAAATACTGAGATGTATACGTGATATCTTTTTCATGATGATAGGAATGAAAGCATGTTATTAAACATGGGAACACAGTGGCACAGTGCTTGTTCATGTCTCACGCAAGAGGCTTGCTGCGCCATGCGCGACCTTCGATGAAATAATTTATTACAGAAGTACTGTCTCTTTCAAACGTACTAACCTCCAATTCCTGTCCTTACTTTTCTTTCTCCAAATACCCAATCGCCACACAATCAGCTCTGTAACAGACGTGAAGCCATCTGTAAGCTTAGAACGCAGATTCTTCAAAACTTTTAAGGAACATTGAAATATCTTTGTAGTACATGTTTAAGTATTCTATCCGTCTATCCTTCCAGTGTCGCGTCAGCACCAGCAAGAATACAACGCAATGCAGGAACAATCCCTGAACTAGCTAGCGCTGTGGCACTGTGTCCTCACATGTTTAATTATTAACAATACAGATTATTTAAATGAAGTTAAAGTTTTATCTGTATAATATAATCAACATATTTTGCTGCATTTCATCTTAAAAATGATATCGTCATCATATGTAAATGCGCGCTTTATAAAGTGGCGCAGGTTGTGCAATATTATAACTGTAGTGCAAGTTTACAGTGAGGTAATTGTACTTATAAGTCCAAACAGTTCTACAAGGAGCACTTGATGGACTGATTGAGTGCGTTTACAGTTCTTGGGATGAAACGTTTTCTAAACCGCGAAGTCCGTACAGAGAAGTCTGAAATGTTTTGCCGTGGCTCAGGCAGCGTCTGCTTCATGCTGTGTACCGATAATTCTCTTTCCGATCAGCTGCTGCTGTGATTCCCCACTCAGATACAGTGATATAAATACTCCGAGTGGTGCAGTGAGAGTAATAGGGAAAAAGATGATCTGCTGTGGCAACCCTTAATGGGAGCAGCTGAAAGAAGAAGAAGATGCATTGAGAGTAACAACGCTAAAGCAGTTATGGTATTTGGAATACTATGGCTATTCCCTGGACCATTATATTGCTGCAGGTTAATTACAATCAGATGCATTACACTAATAAACAATATGCAGTTAGTTTCAGTGTATTTATAAAGCCGCGTCAGGAATGTGGATCTAAGAAAGAAAGGGTGATCACACAGGAACAGTAGCACTGCTTTGACGCTGAGTGCCGCCAGTCTGCAAAACTGAGCGGAGAAATTGCGTACGCCAGGGTATGAGGTACCGTGGAAATGTGCGTGGCTTTATGCTAAGTTTAGGTTTTATACATCACGATTTGAGCGTGGATACATTCGTATGCAACATTAGTGTGCGTACGCACCGTTTATACATGAGGCCCCTGGTGTTATATTCATAGTCTGAGATGTACAGAGTGAAGGGAAAAGGAGACAGGACTGTTCCTTGTGTTGCTCCAGTGTTGCTCACACTCGCATCAGAGACACAGATTGGCAGGAATTAATAGATTGCGTGTCTGTCAAGAATAAAGACAGAGAATGGATGGGATTAAAAAGGTTTTGAATATAGCATGGTAATAGGTGCCAGACATGCTGCAGACATATTGCAAACTTGCTGATATTTTCCTGGTCAGTAGAGTTACTTGTGACACTTGTTATTTCCAATGTTAGTCTTAAGGGGTTAAGCATGGCACAGATGACAGGGGTTGATAAAGGCTGACACTACTTGAGCGAAGTAACACTTACAGTAGCCATGTCAGAGTATATGGGCCACAGTAACCATGACCACTGATGGTTTTCCACTAATGGCATATAACAGTCACCAGTCCTGTCAAGTTCCATAAAGAAAGTGTCACTATAGCGGCATACTTCATGGTGCCTGTCAACACATGCAGAGAACCATCAGACTACCGTTTTAATGTACGTAGGCAAGGTAAGTGACTTGCTCAAACTCACACATTGTGACAATTATGTTGATTTCCCCACCAGCCTTGCAGAGAACTTCATATTTCTCCCATATTTGGGACAGTTTCCTCTGATGTAGCTGCTGCCAAAGGTGAATCGAGTAAGATATTAGTTCTGTTCATTTTGTTATTTCCAGCTCTTCTTGGCCTTTAAAATGTAAATAATTAGGTGAGGGTTGTCTTCTAATTTTAGTTACTTCCTGAAGTTCACACACACATGCAGTCTGACTGATTTTCAGTCTAACAAGTGTAGCTATGAAACTGGGTATTTTAAGGTGCTTTTTTATTACACATTGCACCGTTTACTGCTGAAATAGGCTTTAGCTCTCAGAAATACCAAGTATACAAAAAATGTAAGCAGAAAAATTAAATAATGCCATTCTGACTTTAAATGTTCTATTTCAGTGTTTTTCCCTAAAATGGGATCTTGCTAAATAATTCTCTTGCGTGATATTCAGAAAATATTTTCTGAATGGACGTCACTACCTAATTAAGAACTATTTATTACTTAGACTCCAGTGATAAGTTACTCAAAAATCATCAAAACATAAAGAAAATAAATGAGAATATGACAAAAAACATAAGTGCTGCACAGGCTATCAGTGGTGAATCTTGTACAAAAAGCCACTGCTGCCATCAGTAGTGTAAACAGATGTGAATGCATCTTGACCACATCATGCTTCAGTTGAAACCATAAACACAGTACAAGCAAAATGACTTGTGCTGCAATTGCGTCAAATGCAGAGGCAGGAACCACAAAAGCAACAGCAGAAAAAAAAAGTTGAATTTTAGTTGTAATTCATGTCATCTAAAAAGCATGAAGTAAAAGAATAGAATTTGTAAAAGGTTTTTTACTCAGAACTGCCACTTCTTTCTTCATAATATTTTGTACAATCTCACCATTTTTCACAGCCTGTGCTCCTCAGCTTTTGTGTTCTCTCTCCTGCCAGAGCTCCCAGGAAATGTGAAGCAAATTTTTAACTCATCCTGAATGCTTCTGTTCGAATGGTGTGTATTTTTTTTCCTGCTTCTCCAACGCTAAGTCCTTCACTGGCTTCTAATTGTGACGAGGATCCAGTGTAAAACTCTTGTCTTAACCCAGGGGTGGGCAAATTCATTCCTGGAGGGCCGCAGTGGCTGCAGGTTTTTGTTCCAACCCAATTGCTTAATAAAAAGCACTAATTGCTCTAGAAACACTTCTGCTTCATTTTAGTTATCTCCCTCGTTAAGATTATGAACCTTATTGCTTATTTAAGTCTTAAACAGCTGCATTCTTGGTTTTTTAATTGCTCCTTATTAGCAATAAGATGCAAATGACAAAAGAAACCAGCAGTTATCCATTTTGCTTGTTACCCGTTACACCTGTGTGTATTTATCGTGCATTATTTGGTTTAATTAAATACTTGCAAGGAAAGAGAAGAGAAAAAAGTGAAGGATTGAGAATTACCCATCCGTTTTACACTTCAAAGTATTTGGATGATATCCTTAGAATGGAAAACAAAATCTAGGATATGAGAATGACTTGACATAGCAGAGTTAAAGCACTAACAAGCCATGAAATGTAATTATTGGCAAGGATTGTTTTCTAATTAAGCAACTGGGTTGGAACAAAAACCTGCGGCCACTGCGGCCCTCAAGGAATGAATTTGCCCACCCCTGTCTTAACCTATAGCCACCCTATAGACACCCACACGGTGTCGGGTTCGAAAAGCTCCCAAAAATGAAGAGGGAGCAAGGAGCTGACCTGCACCGTCACAAATATACATATGAAGATACTCTTCAACCTCAAAACCTTTACTACTTTTTCTTTATTTTTGTTAAAAGCTGTATAACACAGAGGAGCACAGTGAATAGTGTTAGTCTTTGAAGCACCTATTCTCCCTAATTTACTCAAAATAAGTGCTGTATGACATGGATGTCTGTCATCTGCTGAGAGGATTTACAGTTTCTTCAGCATCACCCTCTTACACATGCTTATGTCATCACAATAAATCTTAGTGTTTTTTGTTGCATGCTGGATAACCTGCTGGAACATTGATGTGTCAGAACTCTAAGCCAGACAACGGAACTGAAAGTGATGAAATACTGGATCACACTTTGACAAATGGAGAGCATAAGATCCCTGCCCACTTTGAACAGTCTGAGTTGGTGGAGTAGAAATAAAGTTGATTGCTGTTACTACTGATGTTTTCTGTATTTATTTTTATATTCCAGATTACATTTTCATTGACATAAATTCCTAGGGATTTACTTTCACCTACTATTTCTACCTCTTCTCCCAAAACTACAAGGGGTGAACATGTAAAGTGCTTATACTAGCAGGAGACTAGGAGTGGATTGCTCATTCTCAATACCTAATGCTCTTTCAAACATCTGACTTTGTATTTTAAAATTTCCGAAAAACCTAGTAAATATCCAAAACATCGAGTGTTTAGATTAATTTTCAATACAATATTCTTTTTTTTCTATTATGTGCATATAGTTATAGTGGTAACAAATTGCCAGTTACAGTAATGTCTCAGATAACAAAGTTGATATTGCTGTGAGTTTCCAAACACAAAGTCTTGAAAGAATTCCAAAAATGCCAAATAGAGGGATGACTGTCAAATGCCACCTAGTAACAAGAGCCAACACAGGATTTTTACAAAATTAAAGAGCTATTCTTTATAAAAATGCTCTGTAATAGCACAAAGCTCCACAGAGGACAAAAAGTAAAAAGGAGTTGCCAGCAAAAGCAATCCAATGGTAACAAAGTCCCAATATGAACTCCAAAGTGTTGTGAAAAACATTGCAAAAAAGTTGATAATCCAATAAATCACAGAAGGACAAAGCACAGAAATAATCACAGCCGTCACCAACTCCCAAGCGCATTCAAATAAACCCAAAGGAACTGTGGGTTGTCCCAGCCTTTATAGGGCTGAGGGCACTCCCTTGTATTGAAGGAGAGCTGGCCCCACCTCTTGTGGAGCCATTCAATAAAACACGAGGAATATAATGCAGGTATAGGGAATAGAGCAAAATATTAACAAAAGTAACAGTGACATCAGTGCAAGACTCAAAAATGAACAAAGAAGACATAAAACAGTAATTTGAACACCAGCCAGGGAAGGAACCCCGTCTGAAATATGACAGATATTTTCCAAGATGTTGTCCGAATGTTGTTCCAAGATGTTATTCCAAGATATCTGAATGCCAGCACAGATTGAACGAGGTCCTAAACCTGCAGTTGCTTCGTCCTGGGTATGATGTTAATCTACATCCAGCCCTGCAAGCAGATCCTCCAATTTACAGGAAAAGTTGGGAGTTGGAAGCATGATTTGCACTCCAGCCACTGTAATAAAACTCACACTGTTCCAGTGTTTGGTTTACTTCCAGATGGGTTTAAAGCATAAAAGGTCAAACAAACTGTAATTGCCTTTACTTCACTGCTTGCACGTAGACTTATCTTGATAAACTGGAAGAGTCCCACCCCACCACTTTCAAGTCAGTGGGCAACTGATGTTCTATACTACTTGAGATGGATAAAAATCAAATTCTCTCTTAGACGATCTGTTCAAAACTTTTTTTAAAAAAAGGCAAGATCTAACCAATAACATTTTGGAATAAGCTTCCATTTCAGGGTAAAGAATACCCTTCCTTTCTTGTTCCTTTTACAGAGTAGCTTTGGTTGCAGGCTCTCCTCACTTTCTCTTGGACGGAAGTTGAATTTTGCTTTGCTTTGCTTTGTTAAGTTTGACTTGATTATATGGAATGTTTTCTGGTTCTAATTAAAATCAATAAAAAAAGATTGACCAACAACTAATAAACAAAATGAGATAAGTTATTTACAAATTACTGTCAACATTATATGACATTAGATTTTAATAAATGCTCTCCTTGTCATACCTGATATCTCAGTGTTATAAGATGAATTCACAACCGCATTGAATCAACCACTAACACTATTTTAAACCATTGGTACTATAAAATCTATGTAGGACGGCCAGACTGGATTCATTGAATAGATTACTAAATGCTTAGAAGCGCACTTGCCACTTGGTGCTGAAAAGGCTTTTGAAAGAATTGGATAGAATGGTGGGGCTCATTACTAGTGGCAATGTATAAATTCATGTTTGGACCCAGGGTCAAAAACTGAAATGTTTCTTGATCACATCAATTAAAATTAATCTTTTTTGCTCTTGGTTGTGGTTTCAGACTAGAATGCCTCCTTTTACAATTTAATTCAGTAACTTAATACCGCAAATATTGCAGGAATTCTTAATATATTTCAAACTAGCCGTCCACTGGGGCTCCACCTGCGTAGTAGTGAAACAGGACAGACTTTAAAAATCAATAAACAAACAAACAGGTATTGCTAGGTAATCGGAGGCAAGGTCCACTCCAAAACATGGTCAGAGGTAGAGCAATTCGAATAGAGGCTGGCGCGTGAGTGAGGATGTCCCAGCCCGGCTCCTTACTCTTGACATCACGCTTCCCTCTCCCCTCAGCCTGCAGCCTCTGTCTCAGATTCGCTTGAATAAATTGTAACGGCCGACCCCTTACCCAGCCGGCAGCTACACCTCCAAGACCTGTGGCCTGGATAATTTACTGAGATGAATCTAAACTATCAAGCCGTACCTCTTAACAAATTACACTTTTCCCCCACAATCGACGGTGTAAATATAAGCACGCAAAAAGCAGATGACGTAAAAATAAATTGATTAAATGTATTAAATAAAACCACAAGACAAATGCAAAAATAGAAACATAAATATCCCTCCACCACATCAACAATGAGACACCACCATATATAAATACAACAAAACCCTCCCTTGCCCCTGTAACATATAACACACAACACGAATAACAAAAATGAATGATATACTGAATGACTGTGAACTTGAGTCCAGTTATAAAAACTGTCCTGAATACGGATGACTGAACTAATGATCCTCCGGGCGCTCCGGTTTCCTCCCACAGTCCAAAGACATGCTGGTTAGGTGGATTGGCGATTCTAAATTGGCCCTACTGTGTGCTTGGTGTGTGGGTGTGCTTGTGTGTGTCCTGCGGTGGGTGGGTTCCTGCCTTGTGCCCTGTGTTGGCTGGGATTGGCTCCAGCAGACCCCCGTGACCCTGTGTTCAGATTCAGCGGGTTGGAAAATGGATGGATGAACTAATGATGAATGAGTCGTTTGATTTTCCCGGCAAACGGAGTAACCTCACCGTGATTCCTTGGCGTATGGTGGATGGCGAATCAACCCCGGGGTCTCAGCAGATGAAGGTTGAAAGACAGTCCGGCAAAATGAAAAACAAACTGGTGCAAAGGCGCGATGTGGAAAAACAGCAAGTAAGTTGATACGTGGTTGAAAACAAATGGTCTCCTTTCTCCTCTCTTCTCTCTCTTCCTCTCTCCTTTCTGATTACTTAAATAGTCCTTGTGACGGCTGTAATTGATTAATTAAGAACAGGTGTTTTCCAGGTTTGAGGTTGCGGTCTTCTTCCATCATCCGTCCCCCTTTACGGTGACGGCATTTACTGATACACACACATAAACAGCAAACGGCACAATGGAAACAAGACGCACTCAGAACTGACATTTAACAACACTAACTATGTAGCCACGCTACAAAATCATTCATGCAAGTAAACTCTTATATTTAGTACTATGACAGAAATCACAAAATCAACCGGAACGTTCAAGCAAATTATAGAAGAAAACCTGATCTAAATCCGTTAAGTAGTTCTCTCGTTCGCTAGCTAAGCAGAGGTAAGGTATGCCCCGAGGCTGGCGCGTGAGTGAGGAGGACCCCGCCTCCTCCCCTCGGTTAAATGTGTCTCTCTTGGATTCGCGCAAATAAATCAGTCCCGCAAGCAAACTATGATTCTTGGCGCAATGAGACAATTTGTCCTTTGTTAAAGTCACTCACATCCTTATGGGTGCCCATTTTTCCTGCTTCCAATACATCACCTTCAAGAACTGACTCTTCATTTGCTGCCTAGTATATCCCACCAGTTGACAGCTGCCATTGTAACGAGATAATCAGTGTTATTCATTTCACCTGTGAGTGGTTTTAATGTTGGGTCTGAGTGGTGTATATTTTACTTAAAAAATTCAATTCAAATGCTGACTCCTGTCTACCACTGAAAGCATGAGCATCAGAAATGGACCATGGTGCAAAGGAAGAAGCTTGCCTGGTGTAACGAACCATGTTTTCTTTAGACAATGTGGACAGTCGGGTGTGCACGTGTTGGTTATCTGGGGAAGAGTTGGCAGCAAAATGCACTATGGCAAGTAAGCAAGCTGACAGAGGAAATGTGATGCTCTGGGCAATGTTCTGCTTGGAAACCTTGGGTCCTGACTCTCATTTGGATGTTACTTTGACACATATCAACTACCTTAAAATTGTTGCAAACCACGTGCACCCCTTCATGGCAACGGTATTCCCTGGCAGTGGCCTCTTTCAGCGAGGTAAGGTGAACTGTCACATTGCAAAACTTGTTCAGGAATGATTTAAGGAACATGACAAAGAGTTCAAGGTGTTCAGTTGATGTCCAAATTCTCCAGATCTCAACCCAATCGAGCATCTATGGGATGTGCAAGAAAAACAAGTCTGATCAATGGAGGCCTCATCTCACAACTTACTTAAAGCATCTGTTGATAACGTCTTGGTGCCAGATACCACAGGACACCTTCAGAGGTCTTGTGGAGTCCAAGCCTTGACACGTTAGAGCTGTTTTGCTGTTTTGACAGCACGAGGCTGGGCTACACATTATCAGGCATGCGTTTTTAGTGTACTTATTTATCATTCAAACTGATCAGAAAGACATGTAACTTGCACATGAACATTTTTTTCTTTACATAAAAATTAGAAGGGAAGGATTATGGTGCAGTGGTAAACACTGCTGCCTCACAGATCCAGCATTTTGGGTTTGAACCTTGATCTTTTCCTCCCGGTACTCAGGTTTTACTTTCAAATCCCTAAAAGTGTGCAAGTTTGGTTAACTGGTGACTCTAAACTGGCCCAGTGTGGGTGAGTGGGCCCTGTGATTGGCTGATGACCCTGTCCATTATTCTCTGGACAGTATTCCCAGATTAGGTACTGCTTCCCAATGATCTTGAACTGGGCAAGAAGGGTTTGAGAATGTAATGTCCATCCATCCATTATCCAACCCGCTATATCCTACCTACAGGGTTACGGAGGTCTGCTGGAGCCAATCCCAGCCAACACAGGGCACAAGGCAGGAAACAAACCCACGGGCAGGGCACCAGCCCACCGAAGAGAATGTAATGTGAACATTAGAATTTTGTTTATTGTTGTATGGCTCATTTTGGAATGTTGTTTTCTTTTCAAATAAAAACAAACCGGGCACAAAGCAAGGACAACACCTGGACAGGGCATCCGTTCGTTGCTTGGAAAACACACACCAGTGACGATTTACCAATGCCAATTAACCTGACCTGTATTTTTTTGCACTGTAACAGGAAACTGGAACACTCACAGGAAACCCCTGTGGACACGGGAGAACATACAAACTACTTACAGGTATGCAAACCCCAGTCACCTTTTTGTAAGGCAGCAATGTTACTGCTACACCATTGTGCTGCCCTCAGACCACAAGAGTGTGACTTAAATTATAAATATTATATGGGCCATTGTTGCATGCCTGAACAAAATTTCTATTCATTTATTTGAGTACTGAGAAAAGCGCTATATAAATGTAATGAATTATTATTATTATTATTATGTTATTATTCTTTGGTGTTGAACATCTTATAATTTTGTAAGCAGTATTCTAATAATAACAGTCACCTTTGTCTCCCTTTTTGTCTCTGAGCTCACTGGTTTTCATCCCAAATACAGTATGTGTGTGTTTAGGCTCTAAATTAGCTTATTGTGAGAAGTTTTAGTTGTCTGTGTGAATGTGTCCTGCAATGGATCCTGTCTATTGTCCAATTTGTAGGCTCTGACCATCTATGATCTCTGAACTGGACTGAGCAGGTTTCAGATGCCAAAGGCCATTTCCCAACATGAGTTTAGTGATGCCAGGAAAAACCCTGAATTGAGCGGGTTAGAAAACGGACGGATGTCAGTTTGTAAAGAGATCACACAAAGTAAAGGAGTGTGATACGTTAGAGTATTGAGTAAGAAACACACACATTTAAAGAGCTAAAAATTATTTATAGTGATGATTTTTTTTATATTCACTTTGCAATAGACAGTGAGGTTAACAAAATTGATTACTCAACTTCCTGCTAAAGCACCAAGTGCTTTTTTTAGTCAAACTCAACATCAGAAGAACACTTGTTTTGTATATACAGTACATTTTTTCCATTAAACCATTACCTCAACCTTCTATGGTGTTAGCAAAGAACCAAAAAAACCCCTTTGTCAGACCCTTTAAAAGGTGGTCAGAGTCCAAAGCAGCTTAGTGAAAACTGGGTAATAATCAACAGCAGCCAGTCTACAAATCTACAGAAATGAGGGTGCAATCTTGCTTCTTGGTTGCCGTGGCTCTTATTCTTGGAACCTTATGCTCAGAAGTGTTATGTCAACGTAAGTGTCTATTTATGATCTGTACTGTATATTATAAAGCTGCGCTCAGCGTGTCAGGAGGTGTTCTGCCATCGGGGTCTTCATTGTAATGCAGTCGGGTTATTCACAAGTGTACTGGAGTTCTGATCGCATAGTGAAGGCACCTAAAGAAGTGAAGCTTCTAATAATAATCAGAAGATTATTGACATGCCTATTCAGTGTAGTCTATAATTCTTTATAAAAATGAAGAATCTTTGATGAATATTGTACATAAACAAATATAAGTCCGATGTGCCAGAAAATGAGGGGAGCCCATTAGAGGTCTGCTCAGGGTCTAGGCAGCTGCAGGGCAGCAAGTGAAAGTTAGAGATGAAAATAAACTCTTAATGAAATAGAAACAGTGTGACGATTCCTAGGGCCTGGATTCGATTCCTGGTGATTAGAATTTGGTGCAGTCTAAGTGAGTGTGGATTTAAGTAGACGGGGTGGCATTTCTCCAAAGGTTGTATCTGCCAATGATGCTGGCAGCACTGGCTCTGGCTCTCCACAACCCATTAAAGCAAAAAAAGAGGTTTAAAATTCTGCCACACCAAAATAATGATTATGAAATATTTGCTTTTAATCAGAAAACATGCATGGGTTTGGTTTTTCAAAGCACTTCATACTACCATTGCTTAAGCAAGCAGCAGTGAATAAAGACTGCCCAATCCTTTATTAAAGAAGCTGCTCACTAAAACAAGCATAGATTCATAAATATAAAAATGTATTTACACAAAGCAAGTGAACAAAGCCCTGTATAGCCTTTATCTTTTCACATTTGTTTATCTTCAAATACAGGTTGTCCTGTTCAGTGTCTATGCTGTGTTTGTCTCAGTTTTCCTCCCAAAGATGTGCAGATTGCGTTAGTTGGCAACTCTGAATTGATCACGTGTGAGTAGTGAATAGTTTTCACGAATGGACCCCGTGAAGGGCAGGTGACCCGTCCAGGGTTAGTTGCTTCTTTGAGCCCAGCATTACCAACGGAGACTCTGGGCCCTAATGTAGCCTCGAGTTTGATTAGGTGGGGGTGACAATTTTATGTTATGAAAATATACACTACTAAATTTATAAATTAAGATGTGCTACACTGGGCTCCTAATTTACTGAATGGCACTCAGAATTGTTCATGCCATTTGAGTTTATTAGGGAACATCAGCTGCTTTGCTTTGTGACTGTGGTGTCGTCTCTCTCTGTTAGATAAAATGTGCTTTTTACAGACTGCAAGATCAAAGCAATAAAGAATCACTTAAAAGAAAACATGCAATCATTAGGGTCAGCCATTCCACTGTGAAGCAGTGCAGAATATTTTTTCAGAATATCATTCTGTTCATGTAAAAATTACTCTTCTTAAGTACAGCATTGTACATTTCAACTAAACCACCACATTAAAAACAATACCTGCTAAACAATGAAATTTCTTACCGACTTTTAAAGTTTTCAGATAAAACCAAATGGAATATTACATTTTACATTTTCCAGTCTTGGACTTTAACTGGCAGGATCTTCTCTGGCAAGGTGCCCTCAGCTTAGAAGACAAGTAGTGTTTGTTGTGCCAGATGGTGCGCAATAGCAGTAGATGCAGTGTAACAATTAAAATAATTCTAGGGTTTCTTTCAAATGAACGTTTCTCATCTTCTTCTTGTTTTCATATTTCAGTTAATAATGCACAAAAGCCAGAAGTCTGCTGCTTCAAGTTTCAGAAAACTCCAATACCGAGGCACTTGTTGGTTGGTTATAAAGAAACTCAAGATGACTGTCCAAACCTGGGTGTGATGTAAGAAGATAAAACAATTCTATTTCAATTCAAATCTGAAATGAAGCTGAATGTATTGAAATGCACAAATACACAGATTATTGACATGCTAATGACGGTCATTGCAAATTTTACAGTCTGTTGAGCAAACTCTGTTATGAAAAAAATGTGCATATTTACGCAATTAGAATTCATTGTGTATAATTTGTCTACGCAACAAGAGGACTGCATTTTGGCAATCCTGAGTGCTCTTGAGCAGTTGCACGTTACTCTCTAGCAATAACAAAGAATGGCTCTTTAGTGACGCTTGCTGCTGTTTAAAACATGTGGAGCCCAAAGCAATACATTCTAAGACACCTAGACAGAATACAGACTGCCACGTCCACCCTTTTTAAAAGTGCTGATCATCTGATGAATCAGCGTTCTTGTTGCTTTTACATTAAACTAATCCACATTTACTACAAACTTTCATTTCATGTTACTCTCAATTTTTATTTATTCCTTTCATCCCAAGAGACACTTTTCCTAACATTTAAGCTTACGAGATTAGAGATTAAAAAAATAGTTTACAAAACAATGTTTATTTTCTTTGTATGGCGTTTATTGTTTAAGAGTAGCTTTCATCTTGAAAACACCTCTGAAATTTGTATTTAGATATACAGTGCTCTCTTAGATTGGTTTATTAAGTGTGGCTGTTAGACAAGAAGAATAGAGCAGGATACTGATGTTTACTGTATTAATGTACTATCATTAAAAAATAATTTGGACTGTATCTGAGTTTTGCTCAAATGCACATTTGCCACCAAAGTATGTGCATTGGCTGACTCAAACGTAATATTTTGTTAAATGCAAATTTTACAAAACCAGACACCAATATCTCTTATTGCAAGGTTATAGACTTCCATCCATCCATTTTCCATCCCGCTATATCCTAATACAGGGTCACGGGGGTCTGCTGGAGCCAATCCCAGCCAACACAGGGCACAAGGCAGGAACCAATCCTGGGCAGGGTGCCAACCCACTGCAGGACACACACAAACACACCCACACACAGACCAAGCACACACTAGGGGCCAATTTAGAATCGCCAATCCACCTAACCTGCATGTCTTTGGACTGTGGGAGAAAACTGGAGCGCCCGGAGGAAACCCACGCAGACACGGGGAGAACATGCAAACTCCACGCAGGGAGGAAAGGTTATAGACTTTCCTCATATTTTACTTAAAATGTATGGAATAAAAAATGTGTGTTAGCACAATCAGCCAAAAAACTTTCTTGAAATTCAAGATGATATATTTTAATGAACCCTCCTGATCCAGTTCAGGGTTGTTGGTGCTGAGCCTCAAGAGCCTGACAGGGAGAAACGCTCGATGGGTCACCGATTCATTGCAGGGCAGCGCTGTGCACATAAGCAGTCACACTCACAGAAGGTCAAGTTACAGTCATGAATTACACAAACACATTTGTCATGGGGACAACACACACAAACACACACACACACACACTCCACATGGACAACACTCAGGCACAAGATTCAACCTGAGGATGGTCGACTAAAGAGGTGGTGTCAATGTCTGGTGTAAAAAAATGACAACACACACTGATTCTCCATTACATTTCACAATGTATATTTTAGAGAACATGCCGCTCAGTTTAAAAACTACATCAGAGTGATGAAAGAGGTTTATTTTTTCTTATCCGTGTGGACATTATAAAATATGGACATAATATAAAATGGTTAATTTAGGTTAAGTCAGGTAAATGAATGTGATATTTTCATGAAATTATAGGCTAAACTATAGAATTTACAGATCACTCCTTTACAGGCTAATCTACAGAATTAATAAATCAATTGTTTTTTGTTTTTTATTACAGTTGTCCACACTATTCAAAATTTTTTTTTTTGGAATTAAGGAGTAGTTGTAGTTAAGAAATTAAGTTTTATAACAGACAATGGAAGTGACACAGCAGACGAGAACTTCAGAATGTGCAACAAAGGTTAGACAGTCAAGTATTAAGAATAAAATAAAATACCAAACAAACAATGCATGAGGTTGTGTGAGGAAACAGAATGTTTCGGAATAAAATAATACCAAAAAAGGAAGGTTAACAAACAATACCTGTAAGTGCAAAACAGTAAACACATGCCAACCTTTTCTCTTTGATGGGTGAGATGATGATTTTCTCTCAATACACTGGATTAACTGGAGTCAGCAAATGGTAAAATGTTGCAACTAATTTTCTTCTTGTGATTTCAGCATGAAACTAGCTTTTATCCATTTTTTAAAAATGATTAACCTCACATTCTGTATTTTACAGACTCATTGCTGCAAGTAAAAGAAAAGTGTGTGCCAATCCAGACGACGCTTGGGTCAAGAAGCACATGAAATACTTTGATCAGAAAGCACTGACTAAATAAAGAAAAGACACCTAAATTAAAAGATTCATATGCAGCTCCGCAATGCTCCCTTTACTCAGCTTTTTTCTTTAAATTGTTCAAAATAAGGGAATATAAGAATCTAACAAGCATGGCATCGTAATATTAGAATCTACTGGTCAATCTGGGTAACCAACCACAGGAAAAATGTGGGTTTTGCGCCTCTTATTTAAAAGCATGCTTCCATGAACTTACTAGTAATGTTTATAAAAAATTGTTTTGATAATAAAATCAATATCTCTTAAGACAGTCTTTGCTGTATCCATCCATCCATTATCCAACCCTCTATATCCTAACTACAGGGTCACGGGGGTCTGCTGGAGCCAGTCCCAGCCAACACAGGGAGCAAGGCAGGAACAAATCCCGGGCAGGGCGCCAGCCCACTGCAGGGCACACACACAGCCACACACCAAGCACACACTAGGGACAATTTAGAAATGCCAATGCACCTAGCCTGCATGTCTTTGGACTGTGGGAGGAAACCGGAGCACTCGGAGGAAAACCACACAGACATGGAGGTCTTTGCTGTATGAGAGAGAATATTTCTGGAATTTTCTTGGAGTATAAGTTCAGTTTGGAAACAAATTTCCATCTGCAGAGTTCAATGTGTTGCTTGAGTCTAAGATTATCAACACACTGTTATTATAGTCAAAGGATAAAGTCAAAAGGTTTCTATCCAGCCCCATAGGATTGGGATTCAGACAAAAGTGGAAATTCGCACAACACATAATAAGTATAGATTATCTTACTTGGAAAAAATCATTCACTTTAATAATATGTCTAAATGTCAATTTTAAATTAAATGTTTTTCTCACTTCTTTATATTGTGATCTTACTGTACATGTTTGCATTATATGCACTGTAAACATACAAACACAGAATTGCCACTTTTTAGTATTTTTTGTGATCATAAGCCAACACTGAGGAAACATCTGAATGTGTCTATGACAAGTGTGAGTGTGCCCCCCTCTCTGTCTCTTTCTCTGTATTATGTTGCAACAGTGTTTCCTCTTTTTGATAAAACTATTTATTGACTGAATATATTTAAGTATTATAAAATAGCCAATGCCCTCATACCCTGGTGGAGGTGAGAATCTGGACTTTCAGTGTCAAACCACCTGCGGAAGAAATTTCTGTAAAGTAGAATGAGGAAAGGCGGGAAGCCTCCATGAAAATTAACTTGCATTTCTAAAACTATTGAAGAGAGAGTTCCCTTTGTTGACCAAGCACTGAAAATTATACCTGGAGTATGTATTATCCTCTTAAGGCAATGGAACAGGAATAACTTTATATAATATACTTTATATAACCTGAGTTTGTGTTTCAGGTCAAATATACATGAAAGAAATAAAATGTATCAATAAAAAGATGGAGAAGTTGGGTACCAGTAATCTTTGATTTTCTTCTTCTATGTATGTACTGTACCACAGCATACCTTTCAAGAACTAATAAATAAACTTCTTGGCTTAAATGTCTGGTATCTTCATGTCCTGTATGTACATCTCTGTGGTCTAAAAAGGCCTGACATGCACAACTATACACCCATCTACTTCATGAACCTGCTTTTTCGATTTTAGAGATGCCATAAATAATAAATGAATCTGGATAAAGACAGGACAGGGCATAATCATGGAGGGAATCATCCATATAGTCACTTTCAACACATAAGTTTCGGATCACTAGTTCGTCTAAGCCTAACATAGTACCTCTTTGGGATGTGAGAAGAAACTAAAGTGTCTGGAGAAAATGAATGTGTACCTGTTTGATTACTGTACTTATTATAGTAATAACATGTGAAGGTTACTCCTGGAAAGCACTCTAACAGTTTTTTCGGGTGATAATGGCCACCTACATTTCAAAATGAATATTGAAAATTTCCTCTGTCTACAATATTAGATAGCAACTAATAATATGTCTGCGTAATGCCTCACTGGGACCATGACAGCCAAGGCAGAACTTTTCATTCTTTTTCATTTTCTTGCTTTATAGTCATATAGTCTGATGTGTGCTCAGACCAAAGTGTGTGTGTGTGTGTGTGTATATAATTATTTTTTTATTTAATTATGTACCGATCTAAATATATATTTATTTAAAGAGCTTGTGTAGAAAGCCAAATTTCCCCTGGGGACAAATGAGACAAACAAAGTTTTATCTATCTATCTATCTATCTATCTATCTATCTATCTATCTATCTATCTATCTATCTATCTATAAAATATTTCCAGTATAATAAATTAATTAAAATGAATCAGATCATTTACAACAGAAACCATACCCAACCACACTCCTCCAGCAACCACCCCTACCCGAACTTCATTATAGAGGAGCTTCATTCGCAGAAGATTTGTTGACCAGGGTAGCACTCTCTCAATCTCAGATCTTGTTCGACCTATTTTGGAATTTACAGTTACAGGTTAAACTTTCCAATCTGAAAGAATTGAGATAATCTTCTTTGCGATTTATGAGGAATGGGAACAAATGCAAATGTCTCAACTTTAAGAGAAATAGCCTTCATACCAGGTTAAGTCTAGTCTTTTGTCTAACAGACACACTGAGTGACTTAATTAAATCTGAAAAGGCACATAAGATTTTTAGGATACCTTATATAGTAAAGAAAATTCTTTTTGAAGAAAAATAAATTCCATGCATACAATCAACTTGAACATATTGTATACAACAAATGGCTTCATAAAAAACAAAAATGAAAAGAAAATGTAGAAAGTAAAAAAAAAGGAAAGCAACAAAACTGAATTCAACCCCCACCCAAGTGAAAGAGAGGTCGAGCCAACCGTATGTGCAAAAATAGAAATAAAAAACCAACAAAAACAAAGTAGGGAAATTATTCTTTTTCCCAAATAAATTAGGTCTTTCCGTATCGTCTAAGCAAGAATTTAACCATTTTTCAATTTCAAGTAGAATATTAACACCAGTTACCCGGTGACTTATAACAGGTGGGCTAGGATTGTTCTGTGTGTGAGTCGTGTGGTGCAGGCAATGATATTACTATAAGCCCATCTGGGAGTACACCAGAAACAGCTGTTAATGTGTTAGGAGTGATTGTGATACCAAAGTTGTCTGATAAGCATGGAAAGATTTTTGTCCAAAATGATGTTAATTCAGTGCAATTCCAAAACACATGACCTAGTGAGGCAGGAGCTCGATTGCAACGTTCACAGGTTGGCTCTTGCCCTGGATACATTTTGGACAACGTGATTGATAAAAGATTCTACGGTGAATAATTGTATGCTTTGTGCATATGGAGCTCGAGTGTATTCTATACATGACTGCCTTCCACTGCTTTCCAGAGATAATAAGTGAAAAATGCTTTCCCCACCGTACCCTTGGATCTTTGAAGGAAGAGACGTTAGTATGTTTTTATATATTATTGAGATGTTGTCTGAGTCTTCAAGACTAATCAGTATTTCTTCTGGAATAGAAATGGGTGGGTAGGATATTTTATCAAAATTTCTGATTTAAAAGTAATGGAAATATTGTGCTGCTGGGAGTTAAATTTGAAGTGTCATTGTTTATAAGATGCAACACCATTATCTATATATAGTTCGCTAGGTGTTTTAACCCCAGACATTTTCCTAAGATTAAATGCTGCGTAGGTTTGAGAGGGTAGAAACCCACCGAGTTAGTGCCTCATGGATAGGCAAACCCCAGTCCGAATAGGGATGCTTACTACAAGCAGCGTCCCCTGGCAGTATCCATGGCATCCAGCAGGGTTGTACTCTAGAACCATGATACCCAGATTACCCTACTGGTATGCACATGGGTGCTCTAGCCCCAGGATGCTGCCACCTGCCAAATTTAGGGAGAATGCAGTTCTGATAACTAGTCTTCTCTTATCCGTCCATTTCACAAGGGTTTTGCACACACAGGAATCCCACCAACTTGGTCGGGAGATCAGTTCCACCCAGCTGGCACTCTAACCTAAATACACATAAGATCAGCTGGCTTAGATAATAAGAGAACTATTGCTGTTATTCACAGGCTTGTAGCTGGCAGAAAGTTGTGGTCAGACCTGCCCAGTTGTGACACAGGTTTACATTTAAAGGCATTCACATTTAAATAGAGATGGTCCAGCTTGTTGTGGCCATGAGTGGAACATGTTAATAGAGGCTTGTTTGTTCCACTCTTCACCTGGTTGAAGTCACCAGCATTCTAGGGACAAAATGATTTATTTATTAGATATTAGTAACAGTGTGAATCTTTTCTGTTGCTGAGCTAATAAACATTAATCAGGGAGATGTAACTTGTCTCCTAGATAGCAATGTGGATGAAGCGTGGTGCATATTTCAATGTACAGATAACACATTTCAGTTTCAATTATAATGTGCTTGTTTTTTAACAATTGCTTATTGTTGTGATGTGAAATTTTGCATACAAGTTGATAAATATTTTGTATGTCTTTATTTGTAACTTAGACAAAGCAATGTAATATAAGTGTTACAATATACTTAATAACAGCAATGGTTTGATGGTTTAAGAACCCCTTCCCCCCTTTTAGGAATGAGTCTCTTTGTAATTTTACGACAGGGTTGAGGGAAGTGCCTCAAACAAGTTTGGCTAATATTTCTCTGCTGAAGTCTCTCAGTCAACCCCCACACAAAGCCAGGCTGCCTAACTGCCAAACTTTACCTTAACATATGGTTTTGGGGGGCAGGTATGATGATGTTCGCTGCCCCATTGGTCTGAAGTATGGCTGTTTGGAACTGGCTTGTATCAGAAGCAGTTAAGTACGATGACGCCCTATTGGCTCTAGGGGTTGGACAGAAAGCCTATAAATTCACTTGCTTTACCTCACCCTCTCTCTCTTACCAAACTGATGAATGACGATCCCACACCATGAAATGAAAAGGACAACACAAAGAAGAGCATAGCTCAGCAGCCATATTGAGACAGGCATGCGGCCTGTTGTGAAGAAAGCTGACCAAAAATGAAGACTTAACTAGAGATATTTTAAGTAACTAACAAGTCTGTGTGCTGCCTGAAACTACACATCACCATTTATCAGGTTGTATGGTTGCCAATATTCAAATGTACTTTGCATATTGTTATTATTTATGAATATTATTGGGATTAATAAAGTATCTATCTATCTATCTATCTATCTATCTATCTATCTATCTATCTATCTATCTATCTATTATAAATAATACATTATTTAAATTGTAACTTAACTCCTGCTTGTCTTTTACTACGCCTAATTGCTTGAGGTTATCAATGCAGAAGGGAAGGTGAGGAGAAGTTATATGGTACAATATCTTATAAGCAGTGGTAAGTCTGTGAGATTTGAGGCATTCTGACAAAGGCTACATATTAATAATACAAAAGGGGAAAGTAGAGTAATATATTACTCTACCAAGACATAACACTTATTCACATTAATAATTTAATTATTATAAGTATTATATTCATATATTCATTAGACTTTAATTTATATTCTCCTCCTTATCTATAATAATAAAAGGCAAAGCCCTCACTGACTGACTGACTGACTCACTGACTGACTGACTGACTGACTGACTCATCACTAATTCTCCAACTTCCCGTGTAGGTGGAAGGCTGAAATTTGGCAGGCTCATTCCTTACAGCTTACTTACAAAAGTTAGGCAGTTTTCATTTCAAAATTATACGCGTAATGGTCATAACTGGAACCTCTTTTTTGTCCATATACTGTAATGGTAGGCAGCAAGATGGCCGTAGGAGACTGAGTTGCGTGTCGCGTCATCACGCCTCCCACGTAATCACGTGAACTGACTGTGAACTCAGTACGTAGAAAAGAAGGAGGAGCCCCAAAGAGCGCAGAAGAAAACATTCGTTACACAGTTGACAAGGCAGCGAAACAATAAGAAGCGAGTGAGTGACGCATACAAGCATCTTCATAAGACACGAGGTATAAAAAAGCACGGTGTAAACCGTAAGTCTAAATTAACTTTATAGAAACGCTCCCGCTGCCGTTTGCAATACCATATTCGCGAGATACAAGTTTAATGAGAAGACACGAGGTATAAAAAAGCACGGTGTAAACCGTAACCTTAACTTTATAGAAACGCTCCCGCTGCCGTTTGCAATGCCATATTCGCGAGATACAAGTTTAATGAGAAGACACGAGGTATAAACGACAGTTTGCATCACTTTGTAACAGAGTTAAAATTGCTGTAGCGAGAAACTTTTAACTGCCGGGTCTTAGCTAACATTAAATAAACCCGTGGACATCGCAACATCACACAAGAGAGTGGCTCACGTGAAGTGACTGAACGCAGCAGGAGTGATCACTTCCATTAATGAAACCTGTTCAAAAAACACATTACACAATTGATAAGGTAGGAAAAGAATATGAAACAAGGCACGGTATAAACCGTAAGTTTAAGTTTATAGAAACGCTGCCGTTTGCAATACCATATTTGCCCCTGCGAAGCGCGGTGATTTTGCTATATATATTAAACTATTTCAACCATTGTATGATCTGCTTCTTGCAACTGAAAGAGGGCACCGTGGCAGAAGTTAGCCGACTTGCTCACCAACCACAAGCGTTACCTGGTAGGTAACCACCCATACAATCAGATTGTGAATCAGACTACGAATGCCTGCAATGTAATTACCCCGATCTACATGCTGTCAAATGAACGAACCACACGCCGTAGCACAACGTTAGGGGCTTCGCCTCTACGTCCGAGGATCGATTCCCGTAAGGGAGTGCCGTGACTGTGTACTCCTGATGAGCCCACAATTACGGCGAAACACGTGTCGCATACTATGCATCTTCAAAGCACGGTGTAAACAGTAACTTTAAATTGAGTTTATAGAAACGCTCCCGCTGCCGTTTGCAATACCATATTAGATGACTTTGTAACAGAGTTAAAATTGCTGGAGCGATAAATTTTTAACTGCCGGGTCATGTCGCGTGTTCTTGGGTAGGTACACCAAAAAATTTATACATTTATGCATGTAATGGGCAAACAAAAAATGTACTATACCCGAAAGCACTACAGTAGTACTCAATGTATCTTTACTTCTTAAATGTTAATGTTTTACTGTTTAATAATTTATACGATTCTTATATGTTATTCAGATTCTTTTATCAAAATACCAGTAACAGTGCACTGCACGATAACGTGGAGTGAATACACTTGACATGACCATTCATAGTATTTATCCTCTTTCTCTGTACGTTTACCATTCGTTTGCTCAGAGGTTGATGCGCTTGCTGCTTAATGAGCAGCTGTTCACCCTAGCGTCCCGCTGCTTCTCTTCTTTCGTCGGCATCTTTTCCCGTTAAAACTGATTTCTTTTAAAACTTAGTATGTTTTCTTTAATTTTTCAGTTAAGCTGGCACTTGAGTCTTCAATCTGCCTCAAGAATGATTAGTGAAGGTGGTAGACAATGAAAACGTCAGCCGTACGCATCCGCCACGCACGCACTGGTGCGCGCAGCTCTGAGTTGATTCTACAATAAAATAAAATAAAGATAAAAAGAGTAATAACTTGCACCACCGCTATTCAATTACACTTGCCTAACGCCTCTCCTAAGGGGAAATACTGTGGGATCTGGGCATCCGTCAAAGCAGCAATCACAAGCCCGATTACAAAGCGGGAAGCTGTGATTTGTCGTCTCCCTCCCATGTAACAATCACAGCCCGTGTTGCAACGCACTATGTATGTACAGTGGTGTGAAAAACTATTTGCCCCCTTCCTGATTTCTTATTCTTTTGCATGTTTGTCACACAAAATGTTTCTGATCATCAAACACATTTAACCGTTAGTCAAATATAACACAAGTAAACACAAAATGCAGTTTTTAAATGATGGTTTTTATTATTTAGGGAGAAAAAAAATCCAAACCTACATGGCCCTGTGTGAAAAAGTAATTGCCCCCCTTGTTAAAAAATAACCTAACTGTGGTGTATCACACCTGAGTTCAGTTTCCGTAGCCACCCCCAGGCCTGATTACTGCCACACCTGTTTCAATCAAGAAATCACTTAAATAGGAGCTGCCTGACACAGAGAAGTAGACCAAAAGCACCTCAAAAGCTAGACATCATGCCAAGATCCTAAGAAATTCAGGAACAAATGAGAACAGAAGTAATTGAGATCTATCAGTCTGGTAAAGGTTATAAAGCCATTTCTAAAGCTTTGGGACTCCAGCGAACCACAGTGAGAGCCATTATCCACAAATGGCAAAAACATGGAACAGTGGTGAACCTTCCCAGGAGTGGCCAGCCGACCAAAATTACCCCAAGAGCGCAGAGACGACTCATCCGAGAGGTCACAAAAGACCCCAGGACAACGTCTAAAGAACTGCAGGCCTCACTTGCCTCAATTAAGGTCAGTGTTCACGGACTCCACCATAAGAAAGAGACTGGGCAAAAACGGCCTGCATGGCAGATTTCCAAGACGCAAACCACTGTTAAGCAAAAAGAACATTAGGGCTCGTCTCAATTTTGCTAAGAAACATCTCAATGATTGCCAAGACTTTTGGGAAAATACCTTGTGGACTGATGAGACAAAAGTTGAACTTTTTGGAAGGCAAATGTCCCGTTACATCTGGCGTAAAAGGAACACAGCATTTCAGAAAAAGAACATCATACCAACAGTAAAATATGGTGGTGGTAGTGTGATGGTCTGGGGTTGTTTTGCTGCTTCAGGACCTGGAAGGCTTGCTGTGATAGATGGAACCATGAATTCTACTGTCTACCAAAAAATCCTGAAGGAGAATGTCCGGCCATCTGTTCGTCAACTCAAGCTGAAGCGATCTTGGGTGCTGCAACAGGACAATGACCCAAAACACACCAGCAAATCCACCTCTGAATGGCTGAAGAAAAACAAAATGAAGACTTTGGAGTGGCCTAGTCAAAGTCCTGATCTGAATTCAATTGAGATGCTATGGCATGACCTTAAAAAGGCGGTTCATGCTAGAAAACCCTCAAATAAAGCTGAATTACAACAATTTTGCAAAGATGAGTGGGCCAAAATTCCTCCAGAGCTCTGTAAAAGACTCATTGCAAGTTATCGCAAACGCTTGATTGCAGTTATTGCTGCTAAGGGTGGCCCAACCAGTTATTAGGTTCAGGGGGCAATTACTTTTTCACACAGGGCCATGTAGGTTTGGATTTTTTTTTCTCCCCAAATAATAAAAACCACCATTTACAAACTGCATTTTGTGTTTACTTGTGTTATATTTGACTAATGGTTAAATGTGTTTGATGATCAGAAACATTTTGTGTGACAAACATGCAAAAGAATAAGAAATCAGGAAGGGGGCAAATAGTTTTTCACACCACTGTATATGTATATATGTGTATGTGTGTGTATATGTATGTGTGTATATATATATATATATATGTGTGTTCATATGTGTGGGAAAGCGAATAGTAGACGTGACGTAGTATCTGTGTACCAAATTTCAAGTCAATAGGTGAAACGGTTTGCGAGCTACAGCTCATTTAAAATCCTGGACAGACAAACTAATAGCCACGGTACTGTTTTATAGAAGAACATTTTAATGTTTAATAATTTATATTTATATGCAATGTGCTTCTTATATATTACTTCATATTCTCAAATGATAATGATGTTAATGTTGTTTATATTGATTTCTATGTTATTGTAAGTGCTCTTTATTTGTGGAAAAATAAATTTGGCAATTAAACTTATTTTATACATACATTTTATTTTTTTCTCTGACAACACAATTACATTGACAATCATGTTACGTTATTTTTAAAATGTTTCCTTTACTTTTTCATAACCTCTTTAACACACTACTTCTCCGCTGCGAAGCGCGGGTATTTTGCTAGTACCTTATATTTCAGTGCTCGAAGATGAATTCACAACCACTACCACTATCTGGTGAATCTCAGGATGTTTGATTATATTTCTATTGTAAAATGTTTACCGCAACATATTCTTCAAATAAAAAATAAGATAAGTTCTAGGTGAAAATGAGCAAAGGTGTCTTCTCTGAACACTAATGCTTGTCTGCTAAAACCTTACAGTGTCACTTTACTGGGCCACAAAGTTGGACACATTTAAGAGTGTTTAAGTGTTTCTCAAAACTACTAAGCTCTGTTTAATCAGTTTTTCCCCCAAGCAGGTATTTTCCAAAAAACACCTCTCACTAGTAAGAACGAATGATACAGCAAATATGAAGATTTTTTCAGCCAGTTATACAAGTCCATATAACTGCTTGTTAAGAATAAGTCATATCCTTATTTACTTTTAATTAATAAATACAGTAGCATCATCTGAAAAATTGACTGCTCCAAGGATCTAAAGACAGAAGACTCCTTGATGCTATTAAAGTTTCAGTAGACTTGATGGAGCAAAGTTTATGGGTGATGGGCTTTTAATGTCATTTATTTATCATTCAACCTAGACCTAACATCAGTTAGTATGTAAAGGTGCGTGGTTTCTCTTTCAGACTCCACTGCACATGCCACTTCCCTTCAGCCTGTCCTAGTTACAGTAAAAATTGAGGAGTCCAAAACTCACTGAATCTGGTGCCATTTCAGGAAGGATTTTTAAATCAGTGATATTCCTGTTAATTGAATTTGTAAAAGTAAGATATATACTATAATATATTCATTAAAAACTTCCACATTTAGTTTATGAAATGAACATAGCGTCAAGACCTGTAAAAGCTAATATAGAAGACTAACTGTGTTACCCGGCCTCAGTTATTGCGTCAGTGGGCCTCAGTTATTGTGCTATGTAACTTTGTAATTATCTTTTATAACACACGTATGCATGGGAGATATACGTATATAAAATAGAACTATTTTTCAGTTGGACCAGGGGGTTGACACTGTCACCTGACCCTTTTTCCTTTTGTTCCTCTGCAGGCCACCTGAAGAACACTGACTCCCAATGCCCCGTTTTCCACACTGTGCACTGGCTTTGCTCATGACCTGATGCTAACCCCAATTATTCTTTTATGTGGAGTTTTTTTTTCTCCAAACCCTACTCTATTTATAATTTACTATTTTGTTTTAAAATGTATTTGTTTACATTTTTGTGATATACTAGCAAATTATATGTACAACTTAATAAACATATTAAAATAACTACAGTATACCTGAAATAACAAAACACTATTGCTGCATGCAGAAACAACAGACTGGCAGAAGAAAATTTGAGGTGTCAACCAGGTTGTCACATTTAATGAATAAATAAAATAAAAAAGAATCGCCCATTTTGGTGTCGTTGCTCTGGTCTTTTTTGGTGAAATTTACAACAGAAAAAGATAACTTTTTAGCGTGGGGTCAGTTTGATCAGGAGTTCCATTCAGTGGGTTGCCCTTGTAAAAATGATGTCTCCTTCCGGGAAGCTAGGGATCTTATGGACAGGGTACCAGAAGGGGCAGAGTCAGATGCCCTCACTGGGCAGTTCCTCTGTGCTTCAGGGAAAGAAGGAGAAGTCAACGTTAGCGATAGTGCTCCCTCTCTTCCTTACGGGTTATTACATACCTTAACAGCGCCCATACGGCACTCACATGGACAATGACTATTTCATGACAATGATCTCTAGTGGACAGGCATTTGAACTTGAGCACATGCTGTAGCATATTTTATGCCAACTTCATTATAAATGACATGGAAAAGCTTTTAAATTGATCTCCAAATTCGCCACATCTCAACCCAACTCAGCATCTGTGAGATGTGCTGGAACAACATGTCTGATCCATGGAGGTCTTACCTCTCAACGTACAATTAAAGCATCGGCTGTTAATGTCTTGGTGCCAGATACCACAGAAGACATTCAGAAGTCTTGTGGAGTCCAAGCCTTGACATGTTAGAGCTGTTTTGATGGCATGAGTGGGACATACACGATATTAGGTAGGTAGTTTTAATGTGGCTGATCAGTGTACTCACTCATCATTCATAATGTTCTAAAAGAAATGTAACTTGCACATCAACATAATTACTTTAGGGAAGGATTACTGTACAATGTTAAACACAGCTGCCTCACAGATCCAGTATTTTGGGTTTGAACTTTGCTCTCAGTCTGGCTTTTCCTCCTGGTACTCTAGTTTAACTCTCAAATCCCTAAAGTGTGCAAGTTTGGTTAACCAGTGACTCTAAACTGGCCCAGTGTGGGTGAGTGGGCCCTATGATGGACTGGGGACCCTTCCAGTGTTGGTTCCTGCCTTGTGCTTAATGCTGGCAGGTTAGACTTTACTCTGTATGATATGGGCATGGAGGGCTTAAGAACATAATATTATGGGATGTTGTTTATTTCTATATAGATCATTTTGGAATAATGCCTTTTTCAATTACTGTAGAAACCATGATATTGAACAAATAAAGCACATTGTTCATAGTAAGAAATTATTCTCACAATCACAGATGATATTTTTTTTATTGAATTTATTAAAGGCAAGTAACATTTCATACAAACAAGTCAAACTTAACAAAACTAAATTCAATTCAATGCCCGACCCAAGAGAAAGAGAGGAAGGCCAATAGTCAAAGTAAAACTTTAAGAGTAGAAAAAAGGGAGGAGAATCCTTTTCCCTAAAAAATGTTATTGATTAGATCCTGTCAGGTTTTTCAAAAAGTTTTGAACAGATCCTCTAAGTGAGAATTAGATTTTTTCCAATTTCAAATAGTATATAAAATCAGATTCCTACTGAGCTAAAGGATGTGGGCTAGGATTCTTCTGGTTAGGCAAGATAAGTCTACATGCTAGCAGTGAAATAAAGACAATTCCAGTTTTTTTGTCCTTCACCACATTAATTCCACCATACACAGCTGTTAATGGATTTGGAGTCTGATAGGCAGTTAATGATTTTGTCCCAGAATTATGTTAATTTGGTGCACTGTACTCTGGGATCTTTGAAAGGAAGGGACTTTAAAATGTTTTTATATATTATAGAAATGCTGTCTAATCAATATTCCTTCAGGAATAGAAATAGGTGGGAGGTGAGGAACATTGGGCAGATTTCATTTAGCAAAGTTTCTAATTTGGAAATAGTGGAAAAATTGTATTGATGGGAAGCTAAATTTGGAATGTAATTGTTCATAGGATGCAAAGACATTAATCATGTACATTTTCCAAACATTTCAAACTGCGTAAGTTTGAGAGGGGGGAAAAAGATGGTTATTGTATAGAGGTGCCACAGATAAAAGCTTTTCTATCTTCAAGTGCTTCCTACATTGGTTCCATATTCTAAGTCAATGAAGGACAATTGGGTTGTTAGTATATTGACAATAATTTATATTTACTGGGGTACAAAGCAAGGAATATAAAGATATATTGCACAATTTTATTTCTATTGTGGACTAAGTTTCTGTGTGTTCATCTATTTATGTCAATGTCCAGGTTTTTATAGCTTGAAAATTTGCCACCCAGTAATAAAACTGAAAGTTCAGTAGAGCCATGCCAGCTTCTGCTTTAGGTCATTGTAGAGTCGCCCTTTGGATATGTGGATGTTTTGAATTCCAAAAAAATGAGGTTATGGTTAAATCTAATATCTTTAAAAATGATTTGTCAATGTACATGGGGATGCTTTGAAATAGAAAAAGAAGCTTAGGAAGGATATTCATCTTCATCTTAATTCTCCTTGCTAAAGTGAGATGGAGGGTAGACCATCTACGCATGACTTGTTTAACATTTTTCCATGCAGATAGCAATTTTTTGTTGAAAAAGAGCTTTACATTTACATGTGATGTTTACCCCTAAGCATTTAAACTGATGTGTGATGTTTAAAGGGAAGATGTCCAATTTAATGTTGTTTGCTGGAGAGTTCACTGGGAAAAGCACACTTTTATTTAAATTAATTTTGAGTCCAGATATCTTTTGAAATTCGCTAGCGCTGTTAGGACTGCCGGCACAGAATTTTGTGGATTTGATATATGTAGTATTATATCATCTACATCCAGTGATATTTTCAGTTCAAGTCCTTCTCTTAATCTCACATGCATTTCAAAAACGAGCAACCAATGGCTCAATGGCGATTGCAAACAGCAGTGGTGACAGCAGGCATCCTGAGGATGAATTTGTTGCTAAAAACAATTAATTTGCTTGGATACAAATTCTTTAAAGTTCTTGTCAGCTAATAACATGGGATTAAGACTCCAGCTGCGAGATGAGTATGTGGGGGCATACTGATTTTAGCTCCATAATGTCCTTGCAAGATTTGATCGTGGGCAAAAATCAATTCTTGACTGACAATGATGTACTGGGGAGAAGAAGGAATATGTTCTTAAAATTGGATTTTGAAATCTCCTTGGGTCTGATAAGTTACGATCAATTACAAACCATGTAGTTGTTTCTGCAGTGTTTTATGTTATCCCCCTGTGGCTGAAGTCCTATCCAGGTCACAGTTAAAGTCTCTGGCCATTATAATTGTGTTCACATTAGGAATGGATGCAAATATGTTTTGGATGAAGTCTCTATCATCCACATTGGGTGGGTATATATTTATCAAAATAACTTTAAAATTAAATCAGTTACCTATAACGATTGCATATCTCTCTTCAGAATCACATACCATATCTGATACTACAAATGAAATTGTTCTGTGAATTAAGATCCCCACACCTCTAGTTTTCTTTGTATAACTGGAGTGGAATATTTGGCCAGTCCAGTCACATTGCAACTGAAACTGATCCTGGTTTAATAAGTGAATCTCCTGTAAAAATACTATCTTGGAGTTTAGACTTGTTAGGTGAGAGAATATTTTCTTTTTCTTTAATTTATGATTGAGACCTTTGACATTCCAGTTCACAAAGTTCACTGTTTGGTCATAGAGACATCGCTTCTAAACTTTTATTGACATTTTATAGTCTTAAATTAAGGTAGCACATGCATTATTATTACTATTAAGATAGCTTTAACCTTAATATCCAATTTTTCCAGGAGTTATAGCTATGAAGCCTATTATTGTGTTGGTACTTACAAGTGTGGGGTAAAAAGGATAAGATTCGAAATCGCTTGCTCTCTTTCTCTCTCTTCCCCACAGCTTCCTCACTCCCCCCCCCCCCCCCCCCATTTTGCCTCCCTAAATGAGGCTATCACACTTCACAAAGTCCCAGTCCTCTGACATACCTAGAGACAGAACACGTCCAGAACAAAGCAAGGCCCCCAGCAACAGTTTAGAAAGATTAAAGTAAAGATATCTATTGGCAATACAGTCCAACAAAGAGGAGATTTGGAAAGCCAATTTAAAGATGTTCACCATATTTTATTCATATCAATATATTTTTAAATTTAATGTACTGTAATTGGAAATACCCCCATTTTGAAAACAGAGTACAAGTAAACTGATCTGTGCACATTTTGTGATTCATTTTACTCACTCAGTGTGTGCATCTTGTTAGTATTTAGGGGCAAATGCAATTTGTAAAATTCTAGATGAAGAATTCTTAGGCACCATACAAGTACTATACAAGTCATATTCTAGTAATAATAATAATAAGAGTTATCTTTTTCTCCCTGTATATGTGTTAAATTTTTTTCTAAGCACTAAGGTCTTCATCCCATGCACATTGTGAGTGGTTTCAGTTGTCTGTATGAATGTGTCCTGCATAATCCTGTCTGTTCAATCCGTAGCCTCCAGCTATCTGTCACCTCTGAACTGGACTGAGCAGGTTTCAAATGTCCAGGGCCATTTTCCATCATGAGTTCATGGTGACAAGAAAAGCCCTGAATTGAATGAGTGAGAGAGAAAATGGATGGTTATTAACATGTACGTCAGTGGTGAAGAGAACACAAAAAATAAAAGTGTGATACATTAGAGTATTGTTAGAACAAAATGCGTTGAACAACAAACACACATATTTAAAAAAATAGATGAAGCTTTTTATATTCAGTTTTCAATAGACAACGAGGTTAACAAAACTAATAATTTCCTGCCCAAGCACCAAGTGCTTTTTTTAACAACAGACATCACCAGAAGAACACTTAATGTTGTAGGTTTTTTTTTTCCACTAAATCATTAATTCAGCCTGCCACGGTAATGGCAAATAATGCAAAAAAAAAGAAAAGAAAAAGAAAAAAAAAGCTTGGTCAAACCCTTTAAAAGGTGGCTAGGGTCTAGAGCAGCTTAGTGAAGATTTGACAGCCAGTCTACAAATCTAGAGAAATGAAGATGCAATCTTGCTTCTTGGTTGCAGTGGCTCTTATTCTTGGAACAGTATGCTCAGAAGTGTTAGCTCAACGTAAGTGTCTGTTTAAGATCTGTACTGTATACTATAACACTGTGCTCAGCATGTTAGGAGGTGTTCTGTCATCAAGTTCTTCATTGTGGTTATTCACAAGTGTACTGGTGTTCTGACTGCATAGTGAAGGCACCTAAAGAAGTGAAGCTTCTAATAATAGTCATATGATTATTAATAAGCCTATTCAGTTTAAATTCTATAATTCTCTATAAAAATGAAGAATGTTGGATGAATATTGAACACAAACATGCATGAGTCCTACGTGCTAGAAAATGAGATGAGAAGAGTCCATTGGAGGTCTGCTCAGAGTCTAGGCAGCTGCAGGGCAATGAGTGAAACTTAAAGATGAAACAGTGTGATGATTCCTATGACTTGAGTTCAATTCCTGGCCCGGGCACTGTCTTTAACATTTTTGTTTGAGTAAATTAATGACTTGAATTTGGTTCAGTCTGAGTGAGAGTGGATGTAATTAGAAGGGTGATGGACTGTCATCTCTCTAGAGGCTGTCTGTGCCTCTGATGCTGGCAGCACTGGCATCATCTCTGCACAACCCTTTAAAGGATAAAGGAGGTTTGCAATTCTGACAGACCAAAATAATGTTTATTAAATATTTGCTTTTAATCAGAAAACAAGCATGGGTTTGGTTTTTCAAAGCACTTCAGGATGCGGTTACTTATACAGTCAGTGGTGCGTTTATTTGTATGTGGTTACTATATGATGATAAATGTAAAATGTGTATTTACTCAAATGAAGTGCTAATGAAAGCTTCTCCATTTTAATTGTTTTTAATCTTCAAATTCTGGTTTATTTACTTTTCATCCTACAACCTATGTTGGCAGCCCTGGGTGAAAGTTAAAAAGACAATCCTGGGTGGGACATCTGAGGACAAACCCACACCAGGTCAGTTTAGGGTCACTAGCTAAGCTCCACTAATCTTTTTTATGGATAATTTCCACTCATACAAAGGCAGAACATTCAAGCCCCACACAGACCACCATTGGGTTAGGGATGAAATGAATGAAGAAAATGCCTTAATGTGCTTTTCAGACAAAGGTGTAAAGCTTTTTAATGTATTTGACTATAAAATAAAGATATATTGTTGTATTAGATGGGTGTTAAAGTGGTTCAGCAATTTTAAATAAGTAGGTTTGAGAATAGTGTGTTATTTATAAAAGTACTTCAAAGTGTATAAATTACGATATGTGACGCTGGGCTCCTTATTTACTGAATGGCACTCTATTCCTAATTGTTCATGGTATTTGACTTTATTAGGGTACATCAGTTGCTTTGCTGTGTGGCTGTGGTGCCATCTGCACAGCAGCTCCTTCTCTCTCTGTCTGGTAAAATGCGTGCTTTTATCAGACTGCAAGAATAAAGCAATAAAGGTTATGCAAATCATTTAACAGCAAAGCAAAGTAATTGACACAAAATTTAAAGGAAAATTTACTTTCATTTAGGGCCAGACATTCAATTCTCAAGCAGTGAAGATGATTTTTTTTTAAATATCACTTTCCATTTAAAAGCTATTCCTAAGTAAAGTCCAAGCATTTAAGTAAAAGTATCCTCTTAAGTGAAGCTGGATAAAGTACCACAGACATTAAAAACAATTCATACCACTGTCTCAGACTTCATACCGTCTTTTTAAAGCTTCCTGATACAGACAAATTGAATATTTTAGTGGATTGTGGTCTTTAACTGGCAGGATTTTCTCTTGTAATGAACTTTTTCCTGTGAGTGTCTTTAACATTAATAGCAGACTGCACTGAATTTTTTATTTCTTTCCTTATGTATGGGATGGATTTATAAAACAAGTAGTATTTGTTGTTGTCAGATGGTGTTCAATTGCAGTAGATGCAACGTACTTAATAAAAATGTAATTTGCTAAATATGAATGCATTGCTTCAAAATAACTTTGATCATTTTGTTGATGTGCTTACATTTTAGATTTTAATGCAAATAAGCCAGATGAGTGTTGCTTCAACTTCCAGCAAAAACAAGTTCCGAGGCACTTTTTTGTTGGTTATGTAACCCTTCGAGATGACTGCCCAAGCCTGGGTGTAATGTAAGAAACACATTTTCTATTTTTATTATAATTTGAAATGAAGCTTTTCACCCAAGTACATATGGTAAATTGTAAATACACACAAACACACGCACACATTATTTAAATAAAAATGATAGACTTTACAAAATTTACAGTCTAGGAATTAAAGTTTACAATGTCTTCAGTTCCTGCATGGAGTTTTCAGTGCTTAACTACAGTTTGCTTCTCAAAAATATCTGTGAGATCTCTGCTGAGATATACAGTACGCTCTTAGGCTTATCCGACAGCATAGATTCAGGCCTGAGCCACTTTTGTTCATTACTAGTGACAAGCCAGTGATTCAAGTGAAATTCACTTTGCAACAAGAATGCCTGAAAGAAAGGTGTTTTAGTATATATAAAAACATTTTTTATGCCCCATATGTTCATCTCATCTGCAACCTTGCAGCAGTGACAAAGAGGGGACTACAATTTTCATCAGGCAGATGGAGTGTGTTTGGTCTGATGGGAGGAAGCCTTCATTGGTGCACACAAAACCTAAATAAGAGCACTGGCAAGAGCAAAACCTCATGTAAGACCACAGATGCTACCTTATTTTTTTTCCCCTCTCAACTACTTCATATAATAGTTTCATTGCATTGCTGGATTACAGCGTTTGGCTAAGAGTACATCTCTAGTACAGAGAAAGTACAGTAATTGTGAAAAAATTCAGCCTGGAGATTGTGACAAATCTCCACATTTCATGTGTTCCTGAACACATTTTGACCATTTTTGCAATTATATCTTTGTGTGTATGTGTGTCTGCTTCAACAACTCATATTGAAATCTTGTCAGTCAATCAAATTGTTGGGGTTGTGACAGACATCCAGGGACCTTGCCCCACTGGGACGCCGGGAGAAGGGAAGGACCAGGAGAAGGGCAACATCTTCCCTGGAACGCAAAAGGGCAGCCTCCCTGGATTGCATGGAGGCCACGGGGAATCCAACCCTGTGGAGCTGTCCGGGCGCCCCCTGGTGGTGGCCACGTCACTTCCCTTCTCCCGGCATCCTGGTGGGGCAAGGTCCCTGGAAGTCTGTCACAGGGTAAATTCTAGAAAATCCCTAGTTTTAGGTGAAAAAGGCAGACAGAAATTAAAAACGTCATTCCTACGAGGCAATAAACTTTTATTATACCAGCTGTGTCACAATGAACCATACCAAATGTCGGAAGTATACTTCTGTATGCTCACTATAGTTAGTTATTTTGTTAAGGCCATTGATGAATGCAAATTAATTTGTCATTCTTTTGTAAAGCACCACAAATAAAGCATAAATTTATCTGAATTGTTCTCCACTCCACTTTCCTTATACCTGTTCAGCTAAAGTAGATACCACTTACGGTTGTCCGATTATAATGAAACTTCAAATCTGTACGTTTCTTACAAAATTTCAATCACTTATCTTTGTTTATTATGCAAGTTTATATGGCAAAGAACTACTTCCGGTAAATCCAGTCAAAATGAAATTTCGTGGTCAGTAATATATCACTTCCAGTCAACTAACGATAAGTAAGGATCATACAAAATTTTAATTATTTATCTCTTTTATGCATACTGTATGTAACAGTGCTGATACCTGTTAAGATATCATTTCCAAGTTATCCGTTTAAGGTGAAATTCTATATCTATGTGTTTTTTACCCTAACTAACAACGATATAAAATTTAAATGATTTTTCTCTTCTTATGATGCAATTTCACATGAAAAACTACTATACAAAAGTTCAATGAATTGTTTATTTAAACTATGCATCGGTTTATTTGAAAACATTTTTAAATGTGTTCAGGTAAAGTACCACTTCCAGTTGACGTAAGTTATCCAAAAATCGATAGAAAACTAACATTATGATATAACACCCATATGCAAATTTCTATTTTCTAGCTCAAAGTATTTTCAAGTTATCGTGTTTCTTTACATACACACAGACACACACATGATTGCAAAAATGGTCAAAATGTGTTCAGGAGCACATGAAATGTGGAGATTCATCAAAATGTTGAGGTCGAATTTTTTCGTGATTACTATACTTTCTCTATACTATGTATACAGGAAAGTAATAATACTAAAAAATAACAAAAATAGAGGTTAACAAACAATGCAAGAAGGGGCCTGAGTTGCCTCGAAAGTTTGCATATTGTAATCTTTTTAGTTAGCCAATAAAAGGTGTAATTTTGCTTGACTTTTCACTACATTCATAATGGCTAACACGGTACAACACCCTAGTACTAAAAACAATGCATATAAATAGAAACAAGAAATGCCTACCAATCCTTTCCTGTTTGATAGGACTGGCTAGGTAAGGACATGATTTTTTATACTGTGTATATTCAATTAACTAGATTCCCCAAACTGTAAAATGTTGTGTCTCTAACTTTCTTCTTGTGGTTTCAGAATGAAAAATAACCTTTACCTATTTTTTTCAAAATAATTACCTTCATATTTTGCATTGCAGACTCGTTGCTGAAAATGGAAAAAGAGTGTGTGCCAATCCAAAATACGCTTGGGTCAAGAGGCACATGAATTACTTTGATCAGCAAGCACCCAAAGGAAGTGGACAGACACCGAAATGAAAGGATTCACAAGCATCTAATGCCTCTCCCCAATGCTCTCTTTACTCAGCTTTCTCTTTCAATTGTTCTGAACAAAGAAATACCCGAATCTACCAAGCATGACATTGCAATATTAGACATCTATTGTACGCTGTGGGTTACCAAACACATAACCTGTTTATATGTATGTAAATAATGAAAAGCTAAACTTTTTACAAAAATACTCTTGATAATATAATCAATATCTTTTAAGACAGCTTTTGCCATAAATGTAGGAGCATTTCTGTAATTTTCTCTGAATAAAGGCCAGTATCATTATGCACATGCATGGTGTGAGTAGGAGGTGCAAATTTCCATCTGCAGAGTTCAATGTATTGCTTGAGTCTAAGATTATCAACACACTGTTATTATAGTCAAAGGATGAAGTCAAAAGGTCTCTATCCAGCCCCATAGGATTGGAATTCAGATGAAAGTAGAAATTTGCACAACACTTATTTAAGTATCGATTATCTTACTTTGAAAAAAGTCATCTATTTTAATAAAATATCTAAGCACCAGTTTTGATGAAATGGTTTACTTACTTCTTTATACTGTGACATACAAATACAGAATTGCTACTTTTTAGTATCGTTTCTTATCATGAACCAACGCTGAGGAAACATCTGAATGTGTCTAAGGAAGTGTGCCACCCGTCTCTTTCTCTGTATTATGTTGCAACAGCGTTTCCTCTTTTATTATTTATTAACTGAATATCCATCCATCCATTTTCCAACCCGCTGAATCCGAACACAGGGTCACGGGGGTCTGCTGGAGCCAATCCCAGCCAACACAGGGCACAAGGCAGGAAACAATCCTGGGCAGGGTGCCAACCCACCACAGGACACACACAAACACACCCACACACCAAGCACACACTAGGGCCAATTTAGAATCGCCAATCCACCTAACCTGCATGTCTTTGGAATGTGGGAGGAAACCGGAGTGCCCGGAGGAAACCCACGCAGACACGGGGAGAACATGCAAACTCCACGCAGGGAGGACCCGGGAATCGAACCCAGGTCCCCAGATCTCCCAACTGCAAGGCAGCAGCGCTACCCACTGCGCCACCGTGCCGCCCTTTTTAAAGATAGAACAACATTAAACATCCATCCATCCATCTTCCAACCCGCTGAATCTGAACACAGGGTCATGGGGGTCTGCTGGAGCCAATCTCAGCCAACACAGGGCACAAGGCAGGAAACAATCCTGGGCAGGGTGCCAACCCACCGCAGGACACACCCAAACACACCCACACACTAGGGCCAATTCAGAATCGCCAATCCACCTAACCTGCATGTCTTTGGGAGGAAACCCACATAGACACGGGGAGAACATGCAAACTCCACGCAGGGAGGACCCTGGAAGCGAACCCAGGTCCCCAGGTCTCCCAACTGCGAGGCAGCAGCGCTACCCACTGCGCCACCGTGCCGCCCCATTAACTGAATATATTTAAGTAATATTAAATAGCCAACACCATCCTACCCTGGTGGATGTGAGAGTCAGGACTTTTTAGTGTCAAACCAACTGCTGAAGAAATTTCTGTAAAGCAGAATGAGGAAAGGTGGGAGGCCCCCATGAAATTTGACTTTACATTTCTTGAAGAAACAGTTCCCTTTGTTGACCATGCACTGAACTGTACTAAAACAGTGGAAAATTATGTCTGGAGATGTATCATCCTCTCAAGGCAGTGGAACAGGAATAACTTAATCATATTTTTATATAACCTGAGTTTTGTGTTTTAGGTTAAATATACATGAAAGAAGTAAAATGTATCAATAAAAAGATGGAGTAGTTGGGTATCAGCAATTGCAGGTTAAGGACCTTGCTCAAGGGCCCATCGGAGTAGCATTCCTTCTGTCACTGCCAGGATTCGAACCGACAGCCTTCGACTTACCTGCCCAGAGATCATGAATCCAGTTTTAATTATACACATAACAGGTGGGTAAACTGTTTTGAATACTACACTGTATACTAAAAGCTACACAAATGGCTTACTCGTGGAAGTGTGTGTGTCTGTCTGATTCTGTCTGTCCGGCCTGGAAGTGCGAGGCTACAGCATAGAGCTCAAAGAAAGCGAGTCTATCGCCAAAGTGAAACTGCCGAGAAAAGAAACTCGATTAGCTGCTAATACACAAGCAAGGTGAGCACATCGGAAAAACAAAACCTCCGAGTAGAGAGAGAAACTCGCGTAGCCGCTGATAGCAGGCCCGGTCTTAGGTATTATGGGGCCCTAGGCGAAAGGGGGGTACAGGGGCCCCCCTGGAAGCTCTGCGAAATGCGTGAAAATTAGACCAAGGAGTCGATCCAGGGCCCCCCGGACGCCGGGGCCCTAGGCGGTCGCCTACTTCGCCTATGCCTAAGGCCGGGCCTGCTGATAGACAACGAAGGTGAGCACGTCTGCATAACGAAACTGCCGAGGAAAGAGAACCTCGCTTAGCCACTAACGCATAACCGATGCGATTGATTGATTGAAGTTCCAAAATCCTTGGTTTCTAGGAGCCTGTTCTTTTTACAGCACCAGCTTACACAGCTAGTATGAAATAAAAAGGAACAGTAAAAATAAGGAGTTGGAAGAGAGCAGTGCCTACCGGCTTATGAGATACTTCCTTAACAACTTTGTTCAACTGCTTATAACTTCTTAGAGCATCCAGGTGATGCAGGTTTCCATATTATAGTTCCATCTGTGAAAATGAATTGCCACCCCACTATACAATGGTAGGGATGCTAATCAAGAGAATAATTACCTTATATGACAAGTAGATCTTTTTTTCATAAATTAATTTCAAAGAGTTTTATTAACCCAGTTTTAATTGTGCAATTAGGAGAAAAGGGGAAATGCATTTTAATATGAAGACTGTTACTTTAGGAATGAAGTCCCTTCTCAGTATACTTACAGAATGTTGTTTTTTTGTATGAAGAAAAATACTGAAAAATACAGCCTAAAATGTTGAAATGAAATGAACAGTGAACAGTTTTATTTCAAGAAGAGAAGCTACATTGGCCTGCTCCAAAAACTCGACTCTTTTCATTTCCAATGGTGGCAGATTATTGATGTATTGGACTGGTGAATGTTGACAGAGTTTGAGCAGAGTAACAGCTGCAGCCCTAAAACAGTGGTGCCTAGAGAGCCATGTCAGATTTTACAGCTTGTCACTAAAGGGCTACAGTTACTCAAACCACGTTATGCCTTTTCACTAACTGCAGGTAGAGTAGCAGTCACCAACAAGGTCAAGTTCCATAAACAGTGTGGCTGTAGTGGCCTCCTCCATTTTCTTTAATGAATACTATCGCATTGTGCTTCGTATGTAGAGAAGCATGAGATTATTGTTTTTTAGATATTCGTTTTAAGTGCTACATAGGAAGGTTAAATGACTTGCTTAAACTCACACAGTGCGACAGTGGTCTTGACTGACACGGCAACCTTGCTTCCAGTCCGCAATTGATCCAAACATGGGTGTCTTGCAGCTCTTGGTTTCCAGTTCAGTTCACTTACAAGCTAGAGTGTTCCATTGTCATAAGGGTTTCTTTTGCTGTAATTGCTGCATAAATTGAATAAGTGTTCATTTTCTTAATTGTGGTTTTCTTTGCCCTTTAAAATACAAATAATTAAATCCACATTACATCCAAATTTCAGCTTCCTCCCGCAGTCCACACACATAACATCTTTGTCTTGGCTTGATCTTTTTTTTGCACCGTGTGCCTATTGCCACAAAGATAGCCTTTAGCTCCCTGAACCTGCAGTTATTAAAAAAGTAAAAGAAGCAGACAATGTTTAGATGTTCTAATACTTAATGAGAAATGAATAATGTAAATGTGACGTTAAATCTAACTTTTTTGCATTTTTCTGAAATAAGGACCAAGTTATTCCCTTGTGTGATATTCAGAAAAGTGTTTTTTGAATGGCCATCATTGTCATATTAAAAGAAATTTATTATTCAAACTCCAGAAATGTGATAATTTAGACACTCATGAAGCTGCAAGGCAGAAAGTAAAATAAACAAAATATCACACAAATGATAAGGCGGTCAGTGTTTTCCGGAATGGTGAGCAGGCCACTGCGTGCAAAAGACCAATGATACCATCTGACTGGTAATGTAAACAGGTGCAATTGCATCTTTGCAACTTCAGATGAAAGCGTTAATGCATTACAAAGAGTAGAACAGAGAGATGGCTTGTCAAATGCAAAGTCAGGAACCACAAGAGCTCCAATTTAAAAAGAAAAAAAAAGATCAGTATTTTTCCTTCCTGTACATAGAATTCTGATCTTAAAAACATCAAGTAAAAGAGAGGTTTTGTCCAGGGTCTATCACTTCTTCTTTCATAATATTTATTAGATCTAGCCACTCTTCTTAGCCTGTGTTACTCAGCTTACTGCTCAAGCTTTTGTTTTCTCTCTCTTGCCAAAGTCCCTGGTGTCTGTTAGCCAGCTCTCCAAGTCATCCTGAATCTCGTGTACTGTTCCTTACTTTGACTGCACTACTCCTCTACTTCTCTCGCTTCATTGGCTTCTAGTGACAACTACTTGACCAATAGTTATTTTGCAGGCCTACGCACCAGATAAGTTGAAGTTCCAGGAATTACCTGCAAGCATTGGAATGAGCTTCCCTTGATCATACAAATTTCTCCCACTGTAGTGAAGTTCAAGATTCTCTGGAACAGACAAACTTTCAAAAAGCATCACAACACTACTTAGGCCTATTAATCTCCTACTATGCTGTAGGATATGCTTTCCTTGAAGAATCCACCAACTGTGGAGCGTGTTTATAGTGATAGTGTATCATCTAGCATTGGACTGTATAGGGAAATAATCCATGTATTCAAGATACTCAAAAGCATTGATAGAATTAACCCAGAAGAATTCATATTCAGTTGAAAAGAGAATGACATCATGTGAAAAATTAGATGCATTCATTGAAATGTTTGTGGACATCTGGAATCAATGACCAAGTCATGTAGTTGAAGTGGAAATGTGGCAATTCTAAAGTGTTTGGATGAGATATTGAGACAAGGAAGTTATTAGCTCTACCAAACAAACCTGATGGACTGAACTGTTCCTTCTCATTTGTCTTGCTGTTTGCGTTTATGATTAGCAATGAGCAAAATTGTTTTGCATACAATTTCACAAAATTGCCCCGAAAACTTATTTTGCATGTGATTCTGCCATTACAAAATGTAAAAATCATTAAAATTTGGTTTTAAAGTTTGATGGGGTGGAAAGCAAGGAATATTGCTCCCTAAGGGTTATTCTTCAGCTGCTCTCCAAAACCACCCCAATCTTCCATGGCTCCTTCCATGTGGCTCCACAAGCTCTCATTTGTCTTGCGCACTGCCTTCACATTCCACCTCGTACTGCTCACTTGTGGTCAGAGGTAACACCATCTTTGCTGACTTTTCCCAGCTCCATAAGTTGATTCAATCTAGGATTCTTTCTTGAGGCTCACCACAGGCCACATACGCAGGCCAATGGATCTGAGAAGTGCATCTGAAGTGTATGCAGGTTAAGTGTTCTCCAGCTAGGTATCCGTCAATAAGGGCGCGCACATAAAGGCAACCTTCAAAAGGGCGACCTCAATTGAGCGCCGAATAAAGGCGCGCGCAAATAAAGGCGAGCTTCAAAAGGATGACCTCAATTGAGCGCCGAATAACTGCGCACATAAATAAAGGAGTGCTTCAAAAGGGTGACGTCAATTGGGCGCAGCGAATAAAGGCAAACGCAACAAAATTACAGAAAATTTATTAGTTAAAGGCAATGATTGAACGTATAAAAAGGTGAAAGCAAGAATATTAAAACATCCAAATAATTAATGCATGAACTTCTAACGAACTACTTCTAAAGAACTATTGCTAAAGCTCTCTATATTTCGTTGTTTTCAAAATTACAGAAAATTCGATTAAGGCAATGACTGAATGTATAAAAAGGTGAAAGCAACTTACACTTGAAGCTGTAGATTATGTGCAATGCCACGTAGATATTCGAGATGCTGTCTATTAGCATAATCAAGGACAATTAATTTAATTCGCTCCGAAGGTCATCCTTTTGAAGCGCTCCTTTATTTGCACGCGCATTTATTCGCCGCTCAATTGAGATCGTCCTTTTGAAGCTCGCCTTTATTTACGCACGCCTTTATTCGGCGCTCAATTGAGGTCGCCCTTTTGAAGATCGCTTTTATTTATGTGCGCTTTTATTCTCCGCGCCCAATTGATGTCGCCCTTTTGAAGGTCGCCTTTTTGTGCGCGCCCTTATTGAATAGAACCCTCCAGCTATGCCCCATTGTCCATGCTGTACACCAGAATACATTTTACAATTCTTTTGTACATGGACAAGACGACTGCAGATAGAATGAAAATATACAGTATCTCACAAAAGTGAGTGCACCCCTCACATTTCTGTAAATATTTTATTATATCTTTTCATGGGACAACACTGAAGATGTGACACTTTGATACAATGTAGTCAGTGTACAGCTTGTATAACAGTGTAAATTTGCTGTCCCCTCAAAATAACTCAACACACAGCCATTAATGTCTAAACCGCTGGCAACAAAAGTGAGTATACGCCTAAGTGAAAAATGTCCAAATTGTGCCCAAAGTGCCAATATTTTGTGTGGCCACCATTATTTTCCATTACTGCCTTAACTCTCTTGGGCATGGAGTTCACTAGAGCTTCACAGGTTGCCACTGGAATCCTCTTCCACTCCTCCATGATGACATCATGGAGCTGGTGGATGTTAGAGACCTTGTGCTCCTCCACCTTCCATTTGAGGATGCCCCACAGATGCTCAATAGGGTTTAGGTCTGGAGACATGCTTGTCCAGGCTAGTACCTTTATCCTCAGTTTCTTTAGCAAGGCAGTGGTCGTCTTGGAAGTGTGTTTGGGGTCGTTATCATGTTGGAATACTGCCCTGCGGCCCAATTTCCAAAGGGAGGGGGATCATGCTTGGCTTCAGTATGTCACAGTACATGTTGGCATTCTTGGTTCCCTCAATGAACTGTAGTTCCCCAGTGTCGGCAGCACTCATGCAGCCCCAAACCATGACACTCCCACCACCATTCTTGACTACAGGCAAGACACACTTGTCTTTGTACTCCTCACCTGGTTGCCGCCACGCACGCTTGACACCATCTGTACCAAATAAGTTTATCTTGGTCTCATCAGACCACAGGACATGGTTCCAGTAATCCATGTCCTTAGTCTGCTTGTCTTCAGGTAAACTGTTTGCGGGCTTTCTTGTGCATCATCTTTAGAAGAGGCTTCCTTCTGGGACGACAGCCATGCAGACCAATTTGATGCAGTGTGCGGTGTATTGTCTGAGCACTAACAGGCTGACCCCCCCCCACCCTTCAACCTCTGCAGGATTGCTGGCAGCACTCATACATCTATTTTCAAAAGACAACCTCTGGATATGATGCTGAGCATGTGCACTCAATTTCTTTGGTCTGTTCTGAGTGGAGCCTGTCCTGTTAAACCGCTGTATGGTCTTGGCCACTGTGCTGTAGCTCAGTTTCAGGGTTTTGGAAATCTTCATATAGCCTAGGCCATCTTTATGTAGAGCAACAATTCTTTTTTTCAGATCCTTAGAGAGTTCTTTGCCATGAGGTACCATGTTGAACGTCCAGTGACCAGTATGAGAGAGTGTGAGAGCAAGAACACTAAATTTAACACACCTGCTCCCCATTCACACCTGAGACCTTGTAACACTAATGAGTCACATGACACCGGGGAGGGAAAATGGCTAATTGGGCACAATTTGGACATTTTTCACTTAGGGGTGTACTCACCTTTGTTGCCAGCGGTTTAGACATTAATGGCTGTGTGTTGAGTTATTTTGAGGGGACAGCAAATTTACATTGTTATACAAGCTGTACACTGACTACTTTACATTGTATCAAAGTGTTATATCTTCAGTGTAATAAAATAAATTTATAATAAAATATTTGGCACAAATTCTGCTTGTGGCAAAGCACTATTTGTTTCTCAAATTTCTTTTGCTTTTTTGGAATTCAGGATGGGACTGGCTTCAAAACTGGAGTAGTAGGTGTATTCCTTATAAGTCATCTATTTCCAGATCTCATCCCAAACCTGGCATTACAAAGTAGATACAAATTATTGATATTTGGTATGCAAATGTAATGAATTATTATTATTATTATTATTATTACTTTATGTGGAAAAAAAAAAATCTCTTTTTGCTTGACTGCTGGAAAGAGTGGACCTTGAGCAGATTCCTAGGTTCTTAAGCAGGTACCTGTCTCTAATCTTTGCTTATCTTTCCATTTTCTATTCCATGTACCTTGCTCTGTCGTATTTTACTTTTAATCAGATCAGCATCTTTCATAACTATTTTCTTACATTACATTAAAAATGATCTATGTCAAAGGTTTGAATTATTTAGCAAAACAAAGCAAAAGTTGAGAACATAGTAGAAAAAAAGAGGAGACAAGGACGGTAGCAGCATGTTTTTGAATGAATAAAATAATTTATATACTCGCGTATAAGTCAGGTCTTGAAACCTAATAATATCGATCATAAAATCAGACCTGACTTATATGCCTGTTCAAAAATATGACACTTACATTTTTATATTTTTTTTACTTCTTCTTGTCTCCTCCAATCTCGCATCAGTTTCTCAGACACATCGAATTTTGTTGCAGCAGCACAGTTACCAATTTCTTTCGCCACTTCAACGACCTTTAATTTAAAACCAGCTTCATATTTTCATCTGATTGAACGTTCCATCGTAGATAAGGGATGCTTTTATTAAGGTGGATAAATAGGATGAAGGTGTATGAGGGCATGAGATACAAAAAAACACAAAACAGTGCAAACGTCATTTCGGAATAGATCGGGTATTACCGTGTGGTCACGTAGGCACAATACATAGAAAAAAAAGGCAGTGTGCTCCGTGGTTCTCTCTCAGGTGGGTGTTAGCATATCATGATCTCGTGGAATAATAGTGTGAGTTTTCCGCATTCGACTTATACAACCGACATTATAAATTACCGGAAATTATACAGTGAGCCCCGACTTATCCACGGGAGAACTGAAACGTGAGTATATACGGTACATGTTATTCCTTTTACTGATCTTCTGCCCTTACTAAAGACAAATCATGTGCTGTTGTGTCATTCATTTGAGTGAAGGAGATAACAGAGCATTTGAAATTAAGGTCCTGATAATTACTTACAGAATATTGACAAATGTTCAGGTGGTATCCCATCTGGCTCTGATGGTTTCAGAGACTGCACAGAGTCCAAAGTCTCTTTAATTTCAATAATGGTCATGGGACATCTTGAGTAAAAATTTAATCTATGAAGAATCTAGATATGCTCAAATTAAATAAGAAAGGGTCAATTTCAGCATGACTAGGGATGGAATGTGCAGAAAATAAGTTGGAGGAGAACTCCAAGATTTATGGGTTTAAAATTAATTTGGATAAAAGTTACTTTTTTCAGTTAAATCACTAGTGTACTATGCTATGTTCGAGGGCATTATACTGATATTCTCAGAAAAGTTCTGTTTTTGGATGTTTCAGTTACAAAGAAATTCAAAGATCTTATTAAAACAGTTTTTGCAGTTTGATGGAAGTTATTAAATAAGATAATAATAGATGGACAACTCTTCAGATCTCTCTGGTGAACAGAATTAGCATAGTTGAAATGGATATCCTCCACAACTTTTTATTTTCCTTTTCACAGTATTACCGTATTTATTAACAAATCCTTTAAAACAAATCACATTCTAGTCTTGCTTATATGGAATGCATAAAAATCACATATTTAAAGATGACACTTGTGGTCAAATAAAGCAATGCAGGTTCCCACAGGTAAATGTTGGGGAGCCAACCCGGGCTTCCCAGTTTACTTCAGTCACAAAATAATGAGAAAAGGCTGCTGCTACAAATAGAAAAACAAGGAAAACCATCTGGCTCTAATAACATTGTCCTGTTAAAGTGAGAGGGAGCTCCATTCTACAGTGCTATCTGTTCACAATGGGCTGTCTCCTTCCTGCAGCAACGACTGGCCGGGAGACTGGAAGGGGTGGAGTCAGTTGCCCTCACTGAGTATCTTCTCAGTGCTATGGAAGGAAGAAAAGAGGAGAAGGTTAGCAGGAGTGTCCCCTCTCTACCCGGGGTGGTAGTACCTGCTTCAGATGAGAGCGGAGGGTGGTCCACAGACGTGCATATATGACACACTGCATAGACTGAAAGCAGAAGGTGGCACGGTGCTTTCTGACTTCCAATACATTCATATTTAACTATGTTCATAATTTTAGATAATGGGGAGAGGTAGAATTAACCTACTTGGTCAGTTCTGGAAAGAAAATATTGTGATCAGTTCATTAAAATATAGAACCAATGTAGGAAACACAGGCAGAGGCAATGTTGTTTGTGGCTCTGCTAAGGGATAGTTTTGCATTTCACCTCTCCTTCAATTGCACAGTATTTAATTTATGGAAATCATTAGGTATCTCAACCTTTAGAGATCTTTAAATTAAGAAAGTCCTTGCCACCGTTTGAGCAACTCTGTTGCAGATATGGAGGTCCCTCATCACAAATATTTTTCTGTTTAAAACTTAGTAACTTTATTCAAGAATTTGTCCAGGTTATATAATTATGCATCAATGTTTATACTTGAAAATATCTGAACTAGTAATGAGAGGAGCACTGACAGTATTTTTACACTTCATCATTTATTATTACAGTGTTCACTGCTGGGAAGAGAGCTCTTTATAAATATCGCAGGTAATATTATTATTAATCATTCATCAACTTGTGCAGAATATGCTGAAATTCAGCTTACAGTTATGCATCAGACACACTTCTCTTGGTAGGGCAAATTTTTTGGGAATATTCTAAAGGGCCACTCAAAAATGAAGACATTTTAAGCGTGCAATTGTAAAAAAAATAAAATGGCTTCAGAAGCACACACTGTGTAACACCAATAAAATGTAATTATTTAATGTAAAAGCATAGATATGGCAACTTATAATGGGGCCTGTTGCTCTATTTTCCTGTGTTATAAATTCTGAATTTTGGAGAACTGATTTTGAGTTTGGCTGAATAATGTACTGGACAATGTACTGCCAGCTCCTGGAGTGCTCAGGAAATAAAATGTTAGGTCCAAGTGAGTGCTCATAATCTATTTCTTTAAAGAATCTGATTAATTTTTAATTTATAGTGATTCAATCATTCTAAATGTAAACCTTTTTGGGTGAACCAGTTTTCATTATCTATTAAATAGTACTGGGTTTACAATAATCTTTTGCAGAATGACATTTTGAAAAAAAGTGGATATTATAACAGGACTCTTCATTTGTAAGCTCAGGATTGGCCCCAAAATCTTAAACTGGAAAAACATGTACTCAAAATGTACTTCTTACTTCATTTCAATAATTTAAACAGACTTTTTTTTTGCTATTAATTATGATATTTGGCATAGATGTCTGCTTTACTACTTTTAATTATTTCACTTTCCAATGGTGCAGATGCTCAGAAAAATTAGAAGGGGCCCTGAAAAGACAAGTTAACTTGTTGATTGACGATACTTCTAATGTCTGTCCTTAATCTCAACACGTCCATCTTAAAAAAAGCATACGTGTATGTGTGTCTGTCCAGTTGCTAGGTCTCTGTACTTCCAAAAGATGGTGCATCACAAACATATTTAGTCACAAAATGCATTGCATTTGTCATTCCAACAGATGGCGCATCACAAACGCTAACACTGTTTTTACTAATCCAATTCAAAATGGCATATAACAGAGACATTGCATTTCCTGTGGACTGCAAACGTTAACACTGAGGCCTATATTGATTACTTTGATTTTAGGCCATTTTAATTGGGTTTTGGTAGCTAGTGCTATCAATAAAAGGTTATGAGAAGTTTTTTGAGCTCATGGTAAATATAAATAAAAGTATTCCCTGCCAACTGCGGTGGGTTGGCACCCTGCCCAGGATTGTTTCCTGCCTTGTGCCCTGTGTTGGCTGGGATTGGTTCCAGCAGACCCCCGTGACCCTGTGTTCGGATTCAGCGGGTTGGACAATGGATGAATGGATGGATTCCCTGCCAATGCTAATATTTGTTTGTCTAAATTTGAACAGCTTCATTTTACTCTGGCACAATTTCACATTTTTAGGAGTTATAGTTTCATAAAAGCATAGTATTATAGTTTTCCTGGAATGTGTAAAGCAGATATTTTCCAGTTGGCTTACCAAGTACCTTTCACTGATAAAGGGATATAATACAGTAAAGATATTTTCACCATATTCTAGTCTGTAGATCTAAAAGTAAATGGTTACTATCATTGAGTTATAGGCTTATATATAAGTAGCCATCCCCCATGGCTCAGCCCACATAGTAGTGAAACAGGACAATGAGGAGGGCCCTGCTCGGCTCCTTACTCCTGACGTCAGGTTTCCCCCTCCCCTTGGCCCTCAGCCTCTGTCTCAGATTAGTGCAAATATATTGCAAACTATGAAGTGAATGAGAGAAGTCACAAAATCAACTGGAATGTTCAAGCAAATTATAGAAAAAAACCCAATCTAAATTCGTTAAGTAGTTCTCTCGTAACAAGTGGACATACTGTACATACAGACAGACAGACAGACAGACGTTGGATTTTATATATAGAGAGATGTTAAAATAACAAATAGCACAATCTGAAGAAATCGCTAGTCCATTGATCTGCTGAAGAAAATGGTGCAATGCCAGTGCTTGAAGTGGGTACCAGCACTGGCACTTCACCACTTCCCCATAATTAATGTCTGTGTAACATCACTTTGACACATTTACCAACACATATTTCCCTGAGCTTTTGCACGTCCAAGGGTGACCACCACCCATACTCTTTGATATATTCTATGCATGTCAGAGCACTTTTGGACCTCCAAGGGGAACCGCTAGTTATTTTTTTTTCTGCTTCTGCCACTGCGTGGTGCTATGGGTATGACTGAACTTCCGGTGGACTTAGTAAAGCAATTTATATATCTTTCAACTTCAGTACTTATTTGGGGGAGAGGTAGGTTATCCCTTTCTATTTATAGACTGTACAAAAGTTGTCTGTTTTTGCCCAGTTTGCAGACTCCAGTGTATGCACCACTGTCTACAGCCTGTGCACCAATGGACCACAAGTCTAAGAACCTGGCACCTGTGATGACAGGATTTTTAATTTGTGTTTCTCCTGTTAACTGCATTTTTCAAAGAAATGTATAGGTGTTTACCCATTCATTAAATTTTTCCAGCATTTGCTTTGTGATGTTGATTTCAAGACCTGCAAAGGCTTATATAGGAAAATATGAATGAATCATACAAACTGCTCTGAAAGAAATGTAACTTGCCACATCAACTTTGTTTCATTACTCGAAAATTAAGAGGCCGGCACAACAATGCCATGTTAAACAGTGCTTGCTGTCTTTATGGAGCATCATGGAACCAGCATCATAGGTTTGAATCCTGCAGCTCTTCCTTTGTCTGAGTGTAGTTTGCTCATTCTTCTCGTGTCCATATGGATTTCCTTCAGCTACTCCAGTTTTCCTCTTACACCTTCAAAGACATGCAGTTTAGGTGAACTGGGGTCTCTAAACTGAACCAGTGAGGGTTTGTATGTGAGTGGGTCCTGTGATGTATTGGTGACCCATCCATTGTTGGTTACTGCCTTGTGCTTGATGTTGTTAGGCTCTGGTTCTCTGTGATTGTGACCTGGCCAGGGCAGGTTTGAGAATGTTATGTTATGAAAATTAGAGATGATGCTTATTGCAGTGCAGCTCATTTTGAAATACTACTCTCGTCAACTACTGTAGAGACCATGATACTAAAAGGCCAAGAAACAACACATTGCTGATAGCAAGGCATTATTCTCACTATAACAGATAATATTTGCAAAGCCAATTTAAACTTTCTCACCTTGTAAACCTTTCTAAGCTCATGCTTTCTAAAATGTACACACATTTCTAACTTAATTTAAAATGCCTTCTGCATTCTGGAAACAGAACCTAGACTCATTACTCAGGCTCTTTGTTACTTTCTCCATGTATATATGTCATTAGTATTTTAGAGCAAAACAAAATTTGTAAAATTCCAGGTAAAGGAAAAATTCTGAGTTTACGTTTACTTTTAACAGGTTATATTTTTTACCAGATAGATAGATAGATAGATAGTGAGAAAGAAAAAACATTATTAACTGTAATGATTATAAGTATTTAACTCATGAATATCAAGGACTGTATTTTGTATTAATCATGCTGCAGAGAGCTATATGATTTATTATTTCTATATGATTTATTTTGGTGGCACGGTGGCGCATTGGGTAGCGCTGCTGCCTCGCAGTTAGGAGACCCGGGTTCGCTTCCCGGGTCCTCCCTGCGTGGAGTTTGCATGTTCTCCCCGTGTCTGCGTGGGTTTCCTCCAGGCGCTCCGGTTTCCTCCCACAGTCCAAAGACATGCAGGTTAGGCGGATTGGCGATTCTAAATTGGCCCTAGTGTGTGCTTGGTGTGTGGGTGTGTTTGTGTGTGTCCTGCGGTGGGTTGGCACCCTGCCCGGGATTGGTTCCTGCCTTGTGCCCTGTGTTGGCTGGGATTGGCTCCAGCAGACCCCCGTGACCCTGTGTTCGGATTCAGCGTGTTGGAAAATGGATGGATGGAATTAAGCTTGTGCACAGTTTAAGGGACTAATTTGCATTCTTTATGAGAAAATGCTGATCTCTTTATACTAACAGAACACCCTGTGTTATTATAAATCAATGTGATCATTTTCTGAATTCTAAAACTATAAAAAACATGTCTCTTATGAATTAATAAATAAGGATTTATTAAATAAGGATTTATTAATCTAACCAGACAAAATCTAATGAAGATATTAAAGCTATAAGAATGTAATTTCTTTATAACTAATGTACTGAACTATAAGAAACTGCTTTAAACTGGTCTTGTGTATGTGAGCTGATAAGGGCGTATTCCTTAGGAATGTGAGTGCCTGATAACTCTTTATTTTGGTAAGAAACTCTGTGCTCTCCTGAATGTAATAAATCAGGATGTAACCGTAACTTACAGCAATCTATGTATGACCTCAAAATGAACATGAATGCCATGTTTTTTCTCTTTGGCTAATGAACAAGTCATGTAATATAAAGAGAGGAATTTTTTTCTTTTGAGGCAGATTGTCTGTTCTGACCAGTGAGTGACACTGAGCTGGGGTGGGGGCTCCAGTCTCTTTAACTCACCAAGAATAACGAAATTGCTTTTAATTTTAAATTGGTGTTTTTGTATCCCATTGTTTTCGACTTCAGCATTCACGATAGATAGATAGATAGATAGATAGATAGATAGATAGATAGATAGATAGATAGATAGATAGAACTTGCAGTGAAATATTTTAATCCACACTCATTTAATGTTTAGTCAAAATATTACATGGAAACCATAACAGACCAGAACAGTGTGATATAAATTATGCATACTATATTGGGCCACTGTTGCAAGGGTAATAAAAATGTAAATTCATTTATTCTCTGGTACTGCACCTCTTATACTGTAAGCTGTACTCTAATATCACCATCTGCTTTTTCTCCCTGTTTCTGTGTGAAGTTTTTCTATAGGTACTCTGATCTTTCATTCCAAAAATGTGTGTCTTAGGCTCTAAACTGGTCCAGTATATTTGTAGGTGTATGTGTGAGTGTGACCTTTGATGAATTCATAAGTTCTGGTTATTTGTGACTCTTAGAAGGCCTGCCATTCTGCCCACTGTAAGTCTAACGCTGCTACAAAAGGCCCTGAATTGAATGTTAGAAAATGGATGGATGCTAACATACATGGCCGTTGTGACGTGAACACACACAAAAAAAATGTGACAAGTCATGGTGTTGTTTTAACATAGGCACTTTATAAATAACCATATCTAATTCAAAGAAATAAACAATTCATTACAATAGTGACACCTTTTTCTATTTCCCTTAAGAAAGACAGTGAGGTTAGCTAAGCTGGTTGTTAACTACCCTCAGCTTCCTGGCAACACTTCAAGTGCTTTTTTAAACACTTCTAATCAGAAAAACACTCGTTTTAAAGTTGTTAATTTTTTCACGATTAAATAATTACTTTATCCTCCAAAAAATGAGAAAAAGGAAACAAACAAAAACAAACTTCAAAAGCTCAGTTCTATGCAGCCTAGTGAAAATACTGCATGGTAATCAATGGCAGTCTGTCTAGGATTCTAAAGAAAAGAAGATGAAACCACACTTCTTAGCTGTTGTGGCTCTTGTTCTTGGAACTCTGTGTTCAGAAAGGTTTGCTCAAAGTAAGTTTCTATTTAACATTCAAACTGTAAATTATGAAGGTGCTCTCAGGATTTCGTCAAGTGCTCTTCCCTCAGGTTTTTCACCACAGATATGCAGAGGCTGTCTGCTGCTGTTTGATTGTTACTGTGTGTGCACATTCAAGGCAGATGGATATGTGAGGTGTGTAGAAATGGAAAAGTGAGTGTCACGATTAGTAATAAGCTAAGTCACTGTACAAAACCAAGACTTCTCTGTGAAAGTGAAGAATATTCTATGCTTATACAAGTGGAACAAAGGTATCAGTGTGCAAGTAAATTGGAAGATTCTGTTTGGGGTCTGTTCAGAATACAGAAAAAAATGGATAAACTAGCAAAAGACAGTATGAGGATTCAACCAGTTGTATTTATTGTGTCATATGGTGTTCAATCACAGTCAAATGTTGACAAATTTATTTTCAACTTTTCTTGTAAGTAACTTACAGATTTTTTTCAGCTTTTTACATTTTAGGTGATAATAAACCAGACATGTGATGGTTTGAGTTCCTGAAAACTCAAATTCCAAAGCAATTACACGAGACGACTGTCCAAACTAAGGTGTGATGTAATAAATTAATTTTAAATCTAAATTTTAAAATGATATTTTTTAGACAATATGAATGTGCTTCAGTGCACTCACACACATATATTTACATAATAATTATGGACATTGCAAAATGTTAGTATTGGGCAACTCTGTTGAGAAAAAATGAATTCTTATATAAACCAGAAGAAATGTCAGAGTACACTGACTTAGCTTTCCACGTGCTCAGGCGACAGACTTCCCTTATCTAAGATTTGCCTGTGTAATTTCAGGAATATCTTTAGTTTAGCACTTTGAATGTTACAGAGAGATTGAGGAGTGCTGTTGAACAGTTGCACGCTTTCTGGAAATAGAAATAAAAGGAGACTGTTTAGTGAAGTTTAATATTATCATAAAGGTGTTTAACCAAAGCTGGAAAATGCCAACATTCTGGGACAACATAAAAGGATGTCTTCATTCATATACACCTTAGGGGCACTGTACCAGTTAAGGTGTTCATCTTGTCACTTAGATAGATAGATAGATAGATAGATAGATAGATAGATAGATAGATAGATAGATAGATAGATAGATAGATAGATAGATAGATAGATAGATACATAGATAGATAGATTAAAGTTTATTGTGGCTAAACAAATCAACATTTAATAATAATAATAATAATAATAATTCTTTGTATTTATATAGCGCTTTTTTCATTACTCAAAGTGCTTAGCAATTGCAGGTTAAGGGCCTTGCTCAAAGGCCCAACAGAGCAGAGTCCCTTTTGGCATTTTACGGGATTCGAACCAGCAACCTTCTGATCGCCAGTGCAAATCCCTAGCCTCAGAGTTGAACAACATTTTTTACTACAAAGACACTGCTTTAGCTAAGTTTTATCTCATGTTATTCACCAATTTTATGTACACCTTTGAGTCTTGAAATATACTTTGCTTAGTATTTAGGCGGAATGAGTTTATTTACATATTGTAACTAAAAGGGGCGCCAGAGAACTCCAAACCACAAACACAGTAAAGTACCACACATTATTAGGATCAAATAAAGAGGCACTTCTTCCCAATCCTGTCTCCAGTAATCAGCCACAATAATACAATAAATTAATAATAAAGTGCAATATTTCCTCCTTCATTCTTCCAGCTGAATGTTGCCCACTGCCTCCCAACTATTGACTCATCCAAGTCATGCTGGACCCGGGAATGTTTCCGGGGTCAATCCACATCATGTGGTAAGCACTTCCAGGTCATAATGAAAGTAGAGAGGTTCTCCCCCCAAACAGCACCCTCTATTGGAATGAAGGGATCCAGAAAGGGCTGCACTTCTGAACTCCATATCCCAAGCACCCCTGTGGGTGTCCTGACTGGGTTCCCATGTGAGGACAACTGCCACCTAACGTATGGAGGATTCGACTGCTCCCTACTCCTGGCTTCCTTTATTTTATACCGGCCAGACACAAAGATATTTTCTGTTCCCACCGGCCAATCCATTTGTCTTTCTGGTCTGGCTTCTTGTCCAGGCAATAAACCATCCCTGTTCTTATCCTACAATATTTAGAATTTCTTGATTTTTTTTCAGCAGTGTAATATGCAGAATTCAGTTTTTAGCAACAAGTTTCATGTTAAAATCCTTTGATTATACTGTATGTGAAAATGAATGAAGATCCAGATCTTTTATTTTAAGGTGGTAGGATTATTATGTTGTGCTAGAAAGGTACAGACTAACATGTAGGGTACATGCTTGAAAACCAATGAGTCCAATGAGCCAAAACACCCTTTTGAAGCCACAGAAATTCCATCCATTCATCCATCCAGCCAGCAAGCCATACATTACTGAACATTTTATCTTATTCATTGGTGCAATAGCACAGCAGCACCACCACAAGAACCTCCTGTGAACATGGCACCAGTCCATCATAGGTCTCACTCACAAACACACCTACCTTCACTGGGGGCCAATTTAGAGTTTAGCCAAACATACATAACTTTTGGATGTGTGAGGAAAATAGTAACATTTATATTACATATAATTCCTGATTTATAAGAATAAAAGAAATGTTCTTGAATGTTCACAGTATATAAATAAATACCCTAAATTTTGGAGCACTGATAAAAAAAATTATTGACTACATTAAAATAATCAAGCAGCTTCCATTCCTTTGGTCTTATCCTTGTGCTAAAAGTTTGAGTTAAGTCATGCACATGGAAGTGAAATTTTAATGGAGACGTAGGCTTCTGTTTGCAATAAATCTTCACTCTGTACTACAGTGCAAATCTTTAGGTACAAGAAGGGCGTGCTTTTATTAAAAAAAGAATCCTTGGGGCACTCCTTGTTCCTTTAGTATAATGCCTAAATTGTTGCGCTAAAGTGAACAACATGTGACACAAGAGGTGCGATGACGTATTTTAGCAAGACGGAAAATACATTAATAAAGTTTCAGGGTGCCAATATAGTCTCTGTCTCCCAAGAGCAGAGCTCCCTTAAAGATCATAAAAAATTGACCTAATAATTAACTTAATAACACATTCCTGTCTAGGAACAACTGAGAATATTATTATTACACTATAACTTCAACATTTGTCAGTTCTTAGCATCTAACAAACAGATGTGTGCAGTTCAGTGTTAAAGGTAGATTAAGAATATTTTGGCAGTATCCATCACAACTAAATGAGACAGTAGACCATGACAAGACACACTAACACCAGGCCAATATAGACTTACAAAGCCACTTAATTTATATGTCTTTAGACATGTGAATGAACATAAAGACAGTGACCAGACAGCAACCAGACTGGAGTCTCCTGAAGCTGTGAGGTAGCAGTGTTGACTCTACTGGCTGTGCTGTGTTTTAATAAAACTCAGTTGTAGGCATCTCTGATGTATTATAATGTTACTTATAACTAAATCTGCATGATAACTGAATTACGGGTGCTGTCAGGAGATCTTTTTAATTGTTATAAATGCCTCAGCATGTTCCTGTAACTAAAGAAAGGCTTCCAATTAAAAAGTACACTTAAACCTTTTCCCTGCCTCTTAGCACATATCTAGAAGAGTTTCTCAGAGTATACCAGCTGAGACCTCTGAGGATGCATTTGTCTCAAGAAAATAATTAATTTGCCTGGATATGAATTCTGTACAGTTCTCATCAGCTAATGACAAAGTGTTAAGACGCTAGCTATGAGATGAGTGTGTAGGATGCAGTAATTTAAGCTCCATGATCAGAGGTGACATGGTTAGACATAACAATAGCGTCATACTTACAAGATTTGACAGAGGACAAAAAATTATTGCCTATAAGGAAATAATCAATTCTTGAGTAAGAATGATTTATGGATGGGAAGAAGGAGTATGGTCTTAGGTTAGGATTTAAGAACCTCCAAGGGGCTGAAAAGCTATGATCCATTACAAACTGTAATTGTTTTTGTTATTGCCGTTGTATCTGAGGATCTATCCAGGTCTGGATGTAAAACACAATTAAAGTCTCCAGCCATTATAATTTTTCTGAGTGTTCACATTAAGGATAGGTGCAAATACATTTTGGAAGAAAGCTCTATCATCCACGTTTGGTGCATAGATATTAACCAAAATCATTTAAGTATTAGATAAATTGCCCATCACCATAACATATCGCTCTTCAGAGTCAGATAAACTGACACAACTTCTAGTTGGAGGAGATGTCAAACTCAGTTGCTGGATCTCATATCCGTGAAGATGTCTGAATTCATGACTAGAAATCACAGGGGACGACAACTATGTGACTCAATGCGGACTTTGTGGCACAGTTTCACATTTCCAAAGTATCACAAGCTTTTCTGCAGTCTGACAGCGAATAATGTGCTGCCTGATGGCGCCAGTGCCTGTAAGAAAGCTTTCAAGCTATACCACTGCAAAAAATGCATATGCAAAAACTAGACAAAAAAAAACTTTAAATAGAAGTTGCTTTACTTTTATTTAGCAAAAAAAATCTGCCAATGGGGTAAGCAAAATTTACTTGACATGATTTCTTCAAGTAAGCTAAATAATCTTAAATAATTCTTTCAATAAGGAAAACAAGACTTAATGTCATGATATAACTTGCTTAGATTTTATTTTTTTCAGTGTGGTGAGTTGCAACACAATCTCTGCCATTTTATTGTCCTTTTTCAGTTCAATCAGGGTACAACAAACTAAAGATATCAGACAGAATAGAAGAATAAAAGGAAGAGTAAAAGATGACAGCATGAAAATAGCATTCTAAGTAAAAGAAGGAAAAAAGGAAGGGATCTGCAAAAAGATTAAAGTGTGTAATTATGTTGACATTATAGAAAAATGGTGGGTGTGAAATCTGGATCAGAGAACTTGAGGTTAGAATAGACGTATGTTCTTTTAGTTGTAAGAAAGTGAGCCTGATATAAAAAAGCTAGCAAAGATTAAAAAATGAAAACATTGAATTAACAGATGCCTTGGAATAAAACGAAGCCGGTCCATCAAAGTATGCTAATAAACTTCTATTAACAAAAAAGAAGGTTAGAAAATTATGAACAAAACAATAAGCATATTCCAGTTCCTGTCTGTTTGATGAAGCTGGCTGAGTAGGCATAATAATTTCCATAAATTAAGGAGGTTCAGTAAACATTCAAATTTTGCGTTGATAACATTCTTTTCATGTTTTCAACATAAAAATAACTTTTACTCTTTCTTTATTATATATTCTGGATTAGCATGCTTTGTGTTACATGCAAATGTTTGTGCACTGAATAATGTCTACTTATGTTAAAGGCATTCAACATAAATAACATGTCAGGGATCTGTACAAACAAACTGATGCAGACTCTTCAATGCAAAAATTAATAAAGACAAACTATATTGTACATACTGTACAAAGGGAATTGAATGGACAGAAGCCTAATTAAGTAATTATTATTAGAAGCAAGAAGCAGCCCTTAATTATAAAATTGGTTCAAATGAAACCAAGTAGTCACATCTGGATCTATGACTGAAAATCTGAAATTAAATTATTGAACTGAAAACATCATTGGAGTATGATTTACTGTAATGGAGTCTTTACTTCAAAATCATATGCATCAATTACATTAGTGTCACATGCATATTGAAAATCAGCCACTACTTAAAAGTCTTTTCACTACCAATGTGTTATAGACACAGAAGTACCTGGAGATTATTATTATTTTATAAAATTGCCAGGAGGTAATAAGAACAAGACACGGTCAGGCAAAGCAAGTGTCAGAGCTGTGACATCAGAAGAAACTGGGTCTCCTAAGAACAAAAGGAAAAGACAATACAAGAGAATCAAAGACCTACTCGAGAAATAAACTAACTACTGCTAAAGATTTCTTTAGGTCGATTTATCCAAATACCCATCTATTATAGCCTAACTACAGGGTCACGAGGGTCTGCTGGAGCCAATCCCAGCCAACACAGGGCGCAAGGCAGGAAACAAACCCCCGGCAGGGTGCCAGCCCACCGTAGGGCACACACACACACCAAGGACAATTTAGGATCACCAATGCACCTAATCTGCAAGTCTTTGGGAGGAAACCCACTGGGGTGACATGGGGAGAACATGCAAACTCCACGCAGGGAGGACCCGGGAAGCGAACCCGGGTCTCCAAACTGCGAGGCAGCAGCATTACCCACTGAGCCACTGTGCCGCCCCTTATCCAAATAGTAAAAACAAAATAATGCACCTGCACCTCAGAACAGGTCATCCACCTGAAGCTAAGTATGTTTGGGCCTGGCCATTACTTGGATGGGAGACCAACCAGGAAATCTTGGGTTGCTGCTGGAAGAGGTGTTGATGAGGGCAGCAGGAGACACTTACTCTGTGGTCTGTGTGGATCCCTGTGCCTCAGTGTAGTGTTGGGAACATTATGCTGAAAAAATGGTACCCTCCTTTGGATGAGACATAAAACACAAAGTTTTGACTCTGTGTGGTCATAACATATTCATGGGCATCTTTTCAAAACAGTAGTGTGTTCCCAAAGTCCTGGCTATATTGCCCACCATGATTTTGTTCATTCTGACTTCCTTGTCACCCCTGTCGCTTATTGGCTATCTCTCTCATCCATTCACCAACTAATAGCTAAGATGTGGTGAACTTACTGCCGCAAGAATGGCTGTCAGTGGTTTATCCAGGTGGATGCTGCACATTGGTGGTGGCTGAGTAGGTTAGAAAGGTGCTATATAAATGTAATTAGTTATTATTATTATATAGTATAAACGCCTCCATAATTATAGTGCAACTTCTGTTATATTATCTATACAACAATCAAGGTCATGTGACCTTTGCAAAAAGTGTTACATAAATAAAGAAAAGTAATCAACTTTTAAACAACAACAAGAATTTATTTCTGGTATAGCCTGAAAGATGAAGTAGACAAAAGTAAAATAGTGGAAGCAAAGGATGTTCAGTTACTGAAAAATTAAACTATGCCAATGTGAGTTTAAATTTCACACTTCTAAAATAAGAATCTTGCCTGGAAACTTACTTGTATAAAATTCACAGAAAATCTTTTTCACTACATCTTCAACCTCCAGAGACATGATAATTTAGATACACAAAAATCTGCAGAAACCAGAAATAAAAATTAATAAGAATATCACCACAATCATAAGGCAGCCTGTGCTATCCAGGTATGATGCGTGATGCACCCTGTGCAAAAGGCCACTGATGCCATGTGACTGGTGGTGTAAACAGGTGTGATTGTCACTTCACCACATGACAATTCAGAGGAAATTTTAATGCATTCAGATGAGGGAAAAAGCGAGATGGCTTGTGCAGCACCTTCTTTGTCAAATGCAGAGTCATGAACCACAAGAGCATCAGTTTAAAAAAAGATCAGTACATTTCCTTCCTTTATTTTAAGTAATGCATTTTTGACCCAGGTCTGACACTTCTTGAAAATTTTTACAAGTTTTAACCATTTTTCGCAGCCTGTGCTCCTCAGCTCATCACTAACGCACTTGTTTTCGCCAAAGCTCCTAGTAACAGTTAGCAAACCGTACAACTCATCCTGAATGTTTCTACTTAACTGGTGTATAATGTTCCCAGCCTCACTTAAACCACCCCCTGCTTCCCTCCCTCCAATGGCTTCATGTTGCAGCCTGTGGTGTTTTTGGCCACATGACCTGGGAGAGAAACGTGTCACATGATGTCAGAAGGTGAAGCAATCCTGATAGGACGACCATACAAGATTCAGTGTATATACAGCGTATATATGTATATGTGTGAGAGAGAGTGAGATAGAGAAAGACAGAAATGATCATGCACATACAGAGCGGGACTTACAACAACTGCTCCTCTGCTAAAATCCACTGGTCTGGGTATATGGCCACTGGAGAACTTTAAGAAGGATCCTGGCTTAGATCGTCCTATGGATTTGGAGATAGTGAGTGCATTGTTGCCTCTGACCCTGAATGAGTGGTATGAGGTAAATTGTTGGTGTGAATGTGCAGGCGGTGCACGTGGCAGAGAAAAGATCCTTGCAAATGCATGGAAGGAGCCATGGAAGAGCAGAACAGGTGTAGTAGCTTTGCAGGGCAGCCAAAGAAGGAAGGATTTGTTCTGATGAAGAAAGGGAGAGACACTACATTTCACAATGTATTAGGCCACCAACACCAATAACGCTATGAAAATCAAAATGAAAAAACTATCAACAAATTATTTGGTCACAGAGTAGAATCAACAAAGAACAGTATTTTCAGCATCAAATACCCAACACTAAAAGCAGAAATGGTGATGAAAAATAATAAATTTCCTATGGTCAATGTGCTAAATTGTACTGTACATGAGTAATTGATATGATTCATAATAATAATAGTGTCTATTTCAAAATAGTGAAGTGTGTAAGATCACATGCTCTTTAAATTGTGTCACAAAAAAATTATTCAATGCGTCAGTTAAAGGACTGTAGCCTTTAAATTCCAAAGTGACATTTAGGCTGCACATGTGCACTCAAGGGCAAAGGTATGTCTTGAACCCACCAGGGTTGAAGGGCAGTGCAGAAAGAGGCTAGCAGCACCAAGAAAATCTCACATCCTCAACAAATGAATATTTTTCTAAATAAGAAGTTTCATTGAGGATATTTTGGGACATTCTAAAAATGTGATCATGAATGTTATGGGTTGAATTTGCTATTTTTAGAACATTGAAATTAGTTTACCACCTATTTAATTTTTGTAAAAAAAAAATGCCATTGGCCGGGGGATTGAAGTCTGTGTTCCACTTGCCCTTAATGCGGAGACATCTCTGGTTGTGGTTAGGCTTCATTGTAAATTCATGCCTTGACATATAGGTGCCCACACTTTCTGCTTCTCAACACCTCCACTCTGGTCTGTTCACACATCACTCTAAAAGGTCTCTTTTGTGTATAGGCCTGCCTTATTACTGACTGCTTTCACAAGATGTTTTAAAGGTGGACCACATTTTCCAGGTGTTACTCCAAATTGGTGAACTGAGACACCAATAACCATACAAACGTATCCCAGCCTACTCATATTTAGGATTTTATTGAAGCCACATCTCTTCAGAAACAAATCAGCAGGATTGCATGCAGCTTCTGCCACTCTAATATATTGCAGTTTTTTTCTTCCCTATGAACAATCAGCTATTTGTAGTGCTTTTTATAAAACATTATTATCACTGAGTATTACACTATGTGGGGACCTAGTCCAGGTCATCAAAACACTTATATAAAGTATAAGTATACATATATGTGCTACATATATTGGCCCCCAAACCCAACACAGAGAAACTCAGACACAAATTCAACATCACACAGGCTTTTATTTGGCCGTGGGAAACTCTTCCAAAATCGTTTCCCACACAAGCACCCTATCAAGCAGAGTGAGGCACAGCAATACAGCACTCTTTGTCTTCTTGTTTTCTTTTCTCTCTCTTTCTCTACCTCTGTCCTCTGTCACTCCTCTAGCAAGCTTCTTCACCTTCCTCCCAATTCTGGCTACATGCATAAAAGCAGCATTCGTCTTTAATGCTGTACCCAGGAGTACTTCTGGTGTCTCATAAGTCAGGTTCAAAAGTACTTCTGGGTGAGGCGGGAGCAGGACAAAGTAAGGTGCAACAGTGTCTCCAGCACCCCCTGGCAGCACCCCCAGAACACAAAAGGGCTGAGCCACAAAACTCCAACTCCCAGCATGCCCTATGGGAATCCATGGTGTTTTGGGGGAAAGAATTCCCTGAGCATGCTTTCTCCCCTTGGCTCTTCCATTAAGGGGGTGCACCAGCTCTCCAAACCCAGCACAGACAGACATGAACACAAGTTCTTAAGCACAACACCAGCTTTATTCAGTGGGAAACACTTTTCAGCCATTTCCTACAGCACAGTACCAAAGCACAATAATTAAAGCATACATAGCACTTTCTTTTCTTCTTTTCTCTCTCTTTCTCTTATTCTGCCTCCACTCCTCCTCCAGCAAGCTTCGTCCTCCTCCTCCCAACTCTGGCTCCCGATCAGTGGCAGCAGTCTTTCCTTTATTCTGCACCCGGGAGTAATCTCAGCGGCCCATTAGTGTGGTCCACAACCACTTCTGGGTGAGACGGAAGCCCTGTGGAAATCCGAGGCACTGCTGCAACCCAGGGAGGCTGCCAGTTAGCTCTCCAGGTGAGGAAGTGCTCTGTGCATGCTCTCTCCCCAAGTCCTTCTAAAATAGAGGTGTCCCTTGCCAGGTAAGGGCCCCGGCTTTCCTCCACAATGTTCATGACTTCCTAATGACAAGAAATCAGTGCTTAGTGAAGAATCAGCTCTGCCAAAGCGTCAACTGTGTGACATCCAGGCTATTGTGAAAAAACACCTTTCTGCAGAGAGCAATTAAAGTATATGTTTTTCTGCTAGGACCCCAACTCTTTTCATGTGTATATATACACTATATATATATATATATATATATATATATATATATATATATATATATTGTGATGGACGGCTGCACGCTAGATGGCATCTTCCCTGCAGCCTAGAGGTGCCCCAGCTTCCCGCAGGACATCATGGAAGATGGAGTTTGGCTTCACAACCCAGCTGGGTGCCGTAGGGGCCACCGTGTGACGCTGTAGGGAGGCTGAAGAAAAATACAAGTCTCCATCTGATCCGGGTCAAGGACTATATAAAGGACTGGTGGAGACCCAGCAAACGTAGTCGGAGTTGGGAGGGAGTGTGATGGAGCTGCTGGGAGGAGAGGAGGAGAATTATTGTATTTAGTATTGTGTTTATTAATTGTGTTTATGGTGATGAAGGTGCTTTGGGGCACTGTAAAGAAGAAAATTAAAATACTTCTGGGTGCTTTTAAACCTGTGTCTGCATCTGTCTGTTGGGTTTCACGGGGCGACAGCGCCCACAAGCATCCGTTTATTGACAATATATATATATATATATATATATATATATATATATATATAGGGGGAGAGAGAGAGTGCTCATAAAAATAATGGAACAATTAAATATCAAAGTATAATTAATCTTTTTTTGCTCTTAGTCGTAATAGTATAACTACTTTCCAATAGTACAGATGCTGGAACTTAAGAAGGAAAGGTTAACCTGTCGGTAGAAGATATTTCAAGTCTAAATCATTCACATCAACACGTGCTACAGATAAAAAACTATGAAAAAAGTTTGGAGTTGTAGGTAATGTGAGGGAAAGTATTTCTTGTTAGTTTAAATCATAACTGTTTCTATTTACTCTGTCCCACTATTTCACAAATTTAGGAATTACACTTGCAAAAGGCCTATTTACACTTAGTTTTATTCCCTTCCTCGAGAGCACCAAGCAGGTACTTTCAAATTGACACAACAAACACCTCCACTGCTAACATGAAACAATACAATAAAGGTGAATATTATACACTATATAACTAATCTTGGCTTAAAAATTATATCCTTATTTATTTTTTAAAACCAAATGTCACCATCTGGAAAAATCACTGCTCCAAAGATCTAAGGTAGAAAATGGCATTTTACTATTTGAGTTCCAATGGACTTAGTGAAGCAAAGTGCTTGGACAATTGAGATTCGGATGTTTGAAAAAGTGGCCTGCTTTCTTTTCCACTTTGCAGACTTCTCTTGTTTCCACCATGCAGGAATCAGGCACCAGTACAGTTAGGGCTTTTACTCTGTTATTAGTGTTGAATTGCCTTTTAAATAGCTTTTACTTGCATTTTCAAAAATAATCATATGCTTACCCATTTATGAAATAATTACAGAATTTAGTTTGTAACATGTGCAAGGTATCTTATATTGAAGATACCAAAGCAACATTTGATCTGCTCTGAAAAAAATCTTTATTTTATTTCATTAATTGAAATCTTGAAAGGCAGTATGATGGAATAGCAGTAAACACTACAATGCAGTTTGTTAAAGTTCAGATTCATAATTCTTAGCCAACATAGTAATTTTTCTGAAAAAAAGGAAGAGCAAAATTTTGTGTTTAACTTTCTAAAGGATTATACTTCATCAAATGCACACTCAATTAAACACACAAGCTATTACTGGGAAATTATTATAATTAATCTATAATAGACTAGAATGGTGTAACATAAATGATGTACAGTATATTGTATGGCAGCAGTGGGCAAAGTCATTCTTGGAGGGCCGCAGTGGCTGCAGGTTTTTGTTCCAACCCAGTTGCTTAATAAGAAGCATTTATGGCTCAAGTAACACTTCTGCTTCACTTTAGTTGTCTAGGTCGTTAAGATTTTGAACCCTTATTGCTTATTTTAGTCTTAAACAGCTGTTTTCTTAGTTTTTAATGGCTCCTTATTAGCAATAAGATGCAAATGACAAAAGAAACCAGCATTTCTCTTTTTAGCTTGTTACCATTTACACCTGTGTGTAGTTATCGTGCACTATTTGGTATAATTAAATACTTGGAAGGAAAGTGAAGAGAAAAAAGTGAAAGACTGAGTCCATTTTAGACTTCAAATCATTTGGATGATATCCTTAGAAAGGAAAAAAAAATCTAGGATATGAGAATGGCCTGACATGGCAGAGTTAAAGCACTAATAAGCCAGGAAATTTAATTATTGGCAAGGATTGTTTTCTAATTAAGCAACTGAGTTGGAGCAAAAACCTGCAGCCACTGCGACCCTCCAGGACTGACTTTGCCCACCCCTGTTGTATGGGGACACTTTGCTTAAATAAATTCCTATTTATTGATACTTTTATACTGTACATCTTGCAATCTTACAAGCTACATAATAGTAATAATAATAATAATAATAATAATAATAATAATGTTCATATTTTTCTCTCTGTATCTGAGTAGAGTTTTCTCTGCATACTCTATTTTTTCCCAAATACATATGATTTAGTCAAATCAGAGTCTCTATAATAGCCCAGTATCAGCAACTTGTTATGTTATAAAGCACGATGTGTAGAGTACAAGTCCACAGAGGTTTTGCTCAAGCTTTATAATGCACTGGTGAGGCCTCATCTGGGGTACTGTGTGCAGTTTTGGTCTTCAGGCTACAAAAAGAAGGGATTGGTCTTCCAAGGCTACAGGGGATGAATTATGAAGAAAGATTAAAAGAGCTGAGCCTATACAGTTTCAGACAAAGGAGATTATGAGGAGACATGATTGAAGTGTTTAAAATTATAAAGGGAATTAGTGCAGTGGATCAAGACTGTTATTTTAAAATGAGTTCATCAAGAACACTCGGACACAGTTGGAAACTTGTTAATGGTAAATTTTGCACTTTCATTAGGTAAGTTTTTCTTTGCACAGAGAACCACAGACATTGGTAATAAGCTACCAAGTAGTGTGGTAGACAGTAAGACTTTTGGGACTTTCAAAACTAGACTTGATGTTTTTTTAGATGAATTAAGTGGATAGGACTGGCGATATTTGTTGGGTTGAATGGCCTGTTCTCGTCCAGATTGTTCTAATGTTCTAACTGTAGAGATCTGTGTGAGTGGATCCTGTCTTCTGCCCAGTTCTTAGTCTATGGCTATTTGTGAATCTGAAAGATGTCTGGTATCCTGTCCTTGGTGAGAATACCAGCAGGAAAGCCACTGAATGGGTATATAAATAATGGTTTTGCTATAGTTATGTCACTTCAATATTGAGGAAAATAAAATGCATATTGAGAATAAAATGCATTATGCATACATGTACCTTTCAATATACAGTGAGGTTGACAAAAGTGAGTACCACTAACACTTCCTGCCAGCGCATCAAGTGTTTTTTTAACCTTGTTCATCAGAAGAACACTCATTTTGCAAACGTTTTTTTATTTCCTTTAAACCATTACCTCAGCATCTTATGGGGGAGGTCAAAACAAACAATAAAAAAGCCACTTTGATCAAACCCTTTAAAAGCGGACCAGTTTTGTAGACAGCTCAGTGAAGATTTTGGATGACAGTCAATAGCAGTTGGTCCACGGAAATAAAGAAAAGAAGATGAAATCTCATTTGTTGATTGTTGTGGGTCTTTTTGGAATCATATGCTCAGAAGTGTTTGCTCAAAGTAAGTTTCTGTTTAACATTGATACAGTAAATTGTGAAGGTGCACAGAAGATTTCTGTATTGCCAAGTCTTTCTTTGAAATGGAATCATGTTATTTACAGATATGCTACTAAAGTATATGAGCACTTGGAGCTACTTATTTGTTGAAAATGTGCTATACAAATCAATATTGTTGTTAACTTCTTGTCTGATGGTTATGTGCATATTCAAACCAGCTTCACTAAGTGAGGTTTGTAAGAATGGCATCCCAAGGGTAGTAATAAGCCTGGTCACTGTACAAATGTAATAATTATCCAAAAAAGATGAGGAGTCTTTGAAGATTGTGGAACCACATACAAGAAAATGAGAACAGTCTGTTGGAGGTCTGCTCAGAGTGTAGGCAGCTGCAGGACAGCAAGTGCAAGTCTGAGATGAAAGCAAACGTATAAAGTAGAAACAATGTGGTGGTACAAAAATACTGATCAGAAGAATAGTATGGGTTTAGGTTTGCAAGGAATTTCAGACTAATGTTATAGTATAAAATCAGTGGAGTAAAAATATACCAAAATATGGCATAAAATCAGTGGAGTATGATGTCCTTCCAAATCTTTTTTGTTTATAGTCATTGGAAAATTCATAGATTTATGAAGGTATACGTAAAATACATGTTCCTGCACAAATTAAGTACTGTACTCATAAAAATTAAGTCTTCATAAAAACAGCTTTTAGCAATTGACATTTTTCATCTTCAAAGGCTGCTTTATTTACTTTTCTGCCATCCATCCATTTTCTTAAGTCATATACTTTGTAATGCAAACTTATAGGTAGCTACAGTATAGCCTATGTTATCAGCTGTCTAGGGAGGGAAGGCAAACTCATGGTGCACTTAGAGTTAAGAGGTTAAGATATACTAAGAAGAAGATGCAGAATGTGCAAGTCCCTCACAGACAGTGATTGGGTTAGGGATTAAAATCAAGGGTCCTGCACCTCTAAGGCAGCCGTGCGTCCATATGCATCAAGTGCGTTACAACGGTTGAAGAAAAAGTCTGAATGTGCTTTTTGGACAAAGGCGTGAAACTAGGTTTTCAATATATTTCCTTATAAAATAAATTAATGAACATTTTTATATTTGATTTGCAGGACATTGTTTCAGTGGTTAGTGTTTCTGTGTTGCAGATCCAGTGTCCTTTGTTGAAATCCCATGCACATTTGCTGTCAGCATAGACTTTGTCTCAGTATTCTGCTGGTTATTTTGGTTTTCCTCCAAAAATCCTAATTTTTGACCTGTAAATTAGGTTAACTGTCTACTCTTAACTAACTCTGTGTCAGAATCAGAATCAGAATATCTTTATTGTCATTGTAACAAATACAACGAAATTAGGTGCAGTCCCTGCGGTATCAAAAGATAAATAAATATAATTACAAAAGGATGAGAAAGGATAAGAAGAAATAAGGTAGAACACAAACATTCAACATAAGACCTTAATTGCACATGAACACTATTGCACAAGATGTCATCTATTGCACTGCTGCATTGGAGGTGATTAGGTGGTGACTTGTCAGTGTCTTGTTCAGGGTTGTTTTTTTAAATTGAGCCAAGTGTTGCCAGGTTGATAAAGTTGTTGTTGAGTTTGAGACAATTTTTTTATTTATAATTAATGATACATATAATAGGCCAGCTAAACACTTTTCAAAATCAATAAAATATGATGTGCTACCCTAATCTCCAATGAATGGAGACTGAATGGCACACTACTCCTAGTTAGCTACATTTTGGTATATCAAGTGCTTTGCTCTGTGACTGTGACTCTCTTTCAGGTAAAATGTTTTAATTTACAGAAGGTGATAATAAAGCAAGAAAGAATCTGCAAATCATTTAAAAGCAAAATAAAGTCACTGAAACAGAATTAAAAAGGGGGCAATGCTTTCAGTTAGAGCCAGACGTTCAATTCTCGGGTAGCAATGAATACTTTTGAAAAGGTCATTCTGATTAAAGTTCATGAAAAGTAATTGTTCTTGATAAAGGAGGATAAAACTGGCACAGAAACACAACATTAGAAACAATGTATGTTACTGGGTGTGAAATTTCTATATTATTCTATCTCATATATATTTCTCTTCTGGTTCGTCCTGCTTCCTGTTCAAAAGTGGTCCCGACCACACGCAGCCGACATGGCATTTCATGATTGCTATTCGTCCTCTTCGAAACCCTTCCTCACGCTGCCTGCGGCTTCTCTTCAAAACCAGTCCTGCCCACACGCACCTGACACGGCATTTGCAACGGAACAAGACTCATCGTTACCCGAATACATACAAATATTATTGAGTGCAAACTGATCGCTATCCAAAATTCTGAAACAATCTTCATTCCCAGAATCTCTCTCCTTCCTTCCAACACCAATCTCCCTTTTAAATTTAAACGCACACAATTCCCACTCAGACTCGCTTTCTCCATGACTATCAACAAGTCCCAAGGACAAACGTTTGCAAAGATTTGTGTTAATCTACAACAACCAGTCTTCAGCCACGGTCAGTTGTACGTGGCTTTTTCTAGGGTTAGACCTTTCGACTCATTATCTGTCGTCTCCAACAAAACACCTATTCACAACTGCGTCTTTCAAGAAGTATTTATTTCTTCCTGATTTCTGAATTCCTTTCTCACTGTTTTCCGTTCCTATTCTTACACCGCTGTATGCTACGGCGGGCATCAGCTAGTATGCTATATTATGTTAAAAATAGTTTTGGCCTTAAACTGACCTGATTTCCTTTTGTAATGTGTTCTCAGCTATCAATGCCCTTCAGATTAATGGCAGGCTTTGCTGAACCTTTTCACTAGCTGATATTTTTTCTTATTTGATGTGCAAGATGAAATGTTGTGTCAGATGGGGTTCAAAAGCAGAAGATGCAGTTTACTTATTAAGATTTTATGTGCTAAATATTAATAGGTTTATGCAAAGTTTTCCTTCAAAATAACTTTTGTCATTTTCTTTATATTTTTATATTTTAGATGCTAACAGGCCACAGTCCTGTTGCTTCAAATTCCAAAAAACTCCAATTCCAAGACGCTTTTTTGTTGGCTATGAAATAACTCGGGATGACTGCCCACAGCTAGGTGTAATGTAAGAAATATATTTTCTGTTTTGATAACATTTGAAAAGAATGTTTTTCACACAACTGCAAAGAAATCAGTACTGACAGCAAAGACTCTGTTATAGTTAAATGTTTTTTCATGTTACTCGTTAATTTCATTTACTCTTTTGAATCTTGAGGAACACCTATGCTGACATTTAATCTAAGATAATCTTGCCACATGCAGTATTCTGTGTTTAACAGCAGTTTAAACCCTGAAGACATCTTTTAAATGTTTACCTCTCTAAATCATGACCTTATTTTAATCAAGGGGGGTATTAGAAGAGAGATTAGAATACTGATGTTTATTAATATGCTAATATTACAAATCTCTTAGAACAATATGAATTGAAAGAATGTTTCACTGAAATTCACATCTGCTTCCAAAGTGTGTGGATTGTCTGATTCAAATACAACCATTTGTTAGTCACAAATCTAACGAGAATAGATGCCAATATCTTTTATTGCAAGGTTGTAGACGTTCATTATGTACTTGACATGTAAATGTGTTTTAGCCCAATAAGCCAAAACACATTTTAGAAGCTAAAGACATTCTCTTCATCCAGTCATTCATTATTGGACTGTCTTAATAAAGCACAGAGTTGTTAATGCAGGGATCTTATCCCAGCAGCATCAAGCACATGACAAGGCAGGGCACCAATACATCACAGAGTGTCCCAACACATGCATACACCCACTCTTATACGAATTAAACAAATGCACTTGTCTTTGGGATGTGGGGGGAAAACCAGAGGAAATCCCACAAAGATATAAAGTGAGTGCAGATCCCACATGGACAACATCAGAGCACACATTTAAAAAAAATCTTTCTTAAAAGATTAGCAATGAAAGGTTTTTGTGCAATTTATCAGTGTTCTCAATGCTTAATGGAGAACTGTCAAATTTAAGGTCATTGTACTGACTACACTGAAATGATTATTTATCCTTATGTTAAAAATTGACATTATAGCTTAATTTGGTGTAAGTAACATACTGTACATGAAAGTGTTATTTTACAGTGTTTCCATACTCCTATGTATAAAAAAATCCCTACTCACCACCCCAGTGTATTTTTTAAAGAACAAATGTTCACCCTTTGTTCCTTCAATGTAATGCTTGAACGATGGGCCAAAGTGGTGATACAACATAACACAACACGTAACTACTGACTGACACAGAAGACATCATGACTTTGTTTTAGTAAGATTGAAAATACTTTACTAAATTTGAATGCTGCTAATGTAATCGCTTTCCAAAACTGGTCTACAAAAAAATATTTTTTGTTTGCTTCTGGGGACTTCAGAGCATCTCCAGGGTTTAATAAATGTCCAGACGCCCCCTGGCAGTGGCTACGGGCCCCCACAGGATAAGCTTCCAAACTCTGTTCCCATGGCCCTGACATCAACCAGGGCAGCTGTCCTCTCGTGTCCTGGGGGAGATATTGTTTCTCTCCTGGTCATTCCCTTCTCCAGGAGTCCCGGCTAGGAAAGGGTCCCAGCCATCCGTTACAGTGTGTTTGCAAGCTTTATAAATGAGGGCCCCATCAGACCTCAGCCCATTAGCTTCATATTCATCCTGGATAATCTATGGTGGATTCTGTGTTGGGCCATCCAATCTGTTGAAAGAATCATTCCCATCTGATAATTCCAATGCTCCTTTATCTGAGATGACTTTTCCACATGCAGCAGAGCAGTGGTTCCAAGTGCCACAAGAAGACATCGAGTAGATACTGAGAACATAGTGGATGGTAGCAGATATAAGAGAGGTTTTCAGAAAATTTTTGGTCCAAACTTCAGTTGTGACAGCACACCAGTAATTATTGATTGTCTATAGCATGTCATCTACAACAGTCCTTCTCAGTTTTTGTGCTTTATCTTCCATGCACTGCATAACAGTCATTGAATGGAGTAGTATATCTCTCTCTCACTTAAAACTTTCCAATATTGGCCTCCATACCAACCAGGTATTGCACAAGTTGAATACACAGTAGCCTTCACCAGCCATTGTGTCGTAAGGCCATATATCCGTGCAAAAAAAAACTCCACACATTTATAAACTGCTTTCCTTTTTGTGTTAGTTGTTACTTTTGACATATTTGGCAAGAATGTTAGTTTAGTTTGACCCTTCCTTTCTGCACACACGTGACACTTTAAGCCTGAGGTGTCTGACTTGTGTCCACTGAGCGCTCGCACTTTTGCACATTTATCGCCACAAACAATATCTATGGAATAGTGTAATTAAGCAGACCAAGCTTTACATTTTATATATGTTTTACTTTGTTGCATTCTTAAAATACAGAAAAATATAAACTAGCCTTATAGTGTGTCCACTACTATCCCATTATTAAATTAAAGACAGAATATTGTCAATTAGCACAGAGGCTAGTAATAAGCAGTTGACTCTCTTTGCCATAATGGAATACTTTAGGCTCTGCAGTCCATGACATAATGAAAAAAAAACACTAGTCTGCTGCTATATCAGACATCCCACTTAAAAGATTTACATGCTAGCGCCCATGACATTATTTGTAACATTTTCAATGTGTATACCAAATGAAGAACTGACAGTTCTATTAGTTCTTGTAGACCAACTGTAGATTATTTTGAAATTTGAGTAGGTGTGAAGATACAATACCAGGAGGTCAAAGATATGCCTCATTTTAAAAATGAGATATCTAAACTAAGTAATTTTTACTGAAAAATATTGTATTATTCTTTAAACAAGCCTTCAGCCATTGTGTTTTTCCATTGTGCTTGCTTGTCTAAATGGTAGACATTGCAGGCAGTACACAGAATGGTGTCCCAGTTTGTAACTGTCATCAGTTACTCTTATTGAAGACAACAGATCTAAAGATCTACGGACAGGCTGAAAAATTTGGGCTTTTCTGTTTCATAAAAAGTGAGAATTCATTTTTTCACCTTTGTAGAAAATAGTCATGTGGAACCATTCCTACAAAAGGGTCTTCAGTTGAGATGAATTTTAACAAGTATGTGGACACATAAGAAATAAGTCAGAGGTACCTTCAAAACAGAGTATAGTAAAACAATAAAGAAAGCAGTTCTTTTGTCTTAGTAGTAATTTTGTAGGAGATGCTTATAGTGACACAGCAGAAGAGAATTTCAACCACTTGCTTAAGAAGTTAAAGGTCGCCAATCAAGTATTAGCAGAAAAATAAAACATCAAAAAGTGTAAATGACAATGTGTGAAAAAACAAAAGAAGGTGAGGAGACAATGAACTCTTTTTATAGAAGTGAAATTGTGTTCTTAACTTTACAAAAGATTGTTCATTGATGAGATTGAAGAAAAGGGAAAGAAAGAACATGAAAGAAAGAAATCAACATTCTAAAGAGATGAAATAAATAGAGGAAGTGTTTGAAGGAAACTAATGTGTGATTGTGTTGGGATTAAAGTAAAACAGTGACCCTAAATTAGAACAGAAGAGTATTCTTGTAGTTTTAATTTAGGGAACCTAATAAAAAAAGTATAGATTAAAAATATTGTATTAACAGAGGGCTTGGAAACAAATAACACATTTTCACTAATATTAACCAAAAGTAAGATTAAAATATGCACAAGCAACACGTATAAAAACAAAACAGTTAATCTACACCAGTTCCTCTCAAATGGATGGGGCTAGTATGCTTTTTATGAATGTATTGGATTATGCAGAATCAGTAAATCTTGAAAAGTTGTGTTTCTAACCTTCTTCTCATATGTTCAATGTGAAATAACTTTTACCTGTTTTTTTCATAATGATTACCGTTATGTTCTGCATTACAGACTTATTGCTGCAAATAAAAAAAGAGAAGTGTGTGTCAATCCAAATGATGCTTGGGTCGTAAAGTATGTGAATTACTTTGATCGACTTTCACTCCTGCCAGCCGCAGAAAATGAAGTGATACCAAAGGAAAACACCCAATAAGAGTCTTCTGCAACTCATCAATGCTCTTTTCACATGGTTTCCTTTTTCAGTTATTCAAAATCAGGCAATATATGAATCTAACCAGCATGGCATATTAAAATTCATTAAAGGATCATATTATTCCTTTTCCTTTTTATATACTTTATATTTGTTTTGTATTGATTTTGTCATCTTCCGCTGTACTTTACCTCATAATCCTCCTGTCTTCCGTGCTATACAGTTAGCCAAATACATGCAATATGAGTGTTTTTCATATCTGGTTTATGGTAACAAAAAAACAAAATTTTGCTTGCAATGTTTTTCACTTGGTCAGGGATATGACTATCAGATTAAACATTTTAAAAAAATGCTTTGGCTAATTTGAATATAACTTTCAAGAATGTCTTTGCTTTAAGTAAGGGAATATTTTGGGAACTTTTTTTGAAACTAATATTTGAACAATATCCTTGGCACAAATATTAAGCCACGATAGGTTCAGCTTAAATAAGAATTGCAGACTGCAGAATTAAATATGTTTTAGGAGTCAAAAATTACCAAAACACTGTTATTGTGTTCAAAAGATACAGTCAATATGTAAGCACCCAGTTCCAGCTATTCAGGCCATACCAGCAAATTTGCAGAACCCCCATGAAATATAAATAATCAAATTTGTCAAAAAAAATTAATTGGAATAAAATGTCCAAAGGTCAGCTTACTGATTATATTTATCATCTCTTTTAAGTATTAGTAATTTTAAAAGTTTGCGATTTATGCTGTGTAAACACACAAGTCATAAATACAATGTACTGTTTCTAAAATATGATCATCATTTAAATAATATTAAGTATAGCTCTAAATATGTCTAAGTGTGCCCACTTTCTATCTTTCAAGCTGCAACAGCGTTCCCCTCTCTTTTATTTAAAATTATTTATTGACTTCATATATTTAAATATTATAAAAGATCCCAAGCCCTCTGACACTAGTGTTAGTTTAAAGGGGTTACTTTTACCAACTGCCAAAGAAATTCCGGTAAAAAAGACGCAAATTAGTAGCAGCTGGGCAACCCCATGCAAATTTATTTTAAAAATGCACCTAGTTTTCCAAAAAATGTTGACGGTAAACACGTCCCATTGTTCATCATAGCCTAAGATATGCTAAAATAATGCAAAACTATGCCTCAGGATGTATTATCATTAAATCATTCCCAATTTCTCATTTTAAGAGAAAGGGACTCCCCTATTAACTCCAACCAAATTTGAAGTTCAGACATTCTTGAAATCACGATTTGCACAAGAGGGTAGAGATGTCTGATGGTATACTGAGAAAGCAAAACTGTAACTGGGTAACTGCGTATGACAAGGATGAAAGGGTGAATTACAACTATCTCTCCTAAAATCAAAAAATCTTTGAGTACTTTTCTCCACTTAAAAAACATCCAGTTATTTTACGAGTTTGTCTTAATAAATCATTTACTTTGTCATCTTTTCATGTTTTAATAGACTGAAGGAGTCTGTATGATTGAAAGTGTACCTGTTTAAAGGACTACAGTAATACAACAATTGTTTCGAGACACACAGTGTTCTCTGTTTAGTGAATCTGAGTTTGCATTTTTGGTCAAATATGTATGACAGTAATTAAATATGGCTATGAAAAATTTGCAGAGTGTAAAGTCACAAATGTTTGCCAATGAAAAGATGGCAGAGTTGAATATCGTGAATGTTTGCTTCTTTGTCTTTATTTGTATATATACTGTATTATAGCATATCTTTCAAGAACTAATAAAGAAACTTCTTGGCTTAAATGTTTAGCATTTTCATGTTCTGTACAGTTTATGGTACCTGGAGCCTATTAGTTTAATATCCATAGGTAGCCTAACATGAACATCTTTGTGATATGGGAAAACAAATTATGTCAGGAGAAAATGGGTGCATACCTATTTTACTACTGTAGGTTTTATAGTTTACTTCTGGAAATTATTCCTGGATGATGGCTACCTACATTTCAAAAAAAGTTAATACATGTCCCTAGTCTATACTGTATATCATTTAGTAAGTAATAATAAACCAAAACCAAATGATTCGAAGGCCCTGTCACAGTACACATTATTGTAGCATTCTTCATTACGTTAATCTTAGAGACTCAGGAGCAGTCAAGGTGCACTGCCATAACCACCACTCAAATAGCCTAACATACCCTGTGACTCAGTCAACCCAGTCTCGACTTACCCCAGCAAGATCTAACAGGTTAGATTTTGTCATAGGTTATAGGATTTGAGTGTGTGTGAGTTGACAACTAATGAGCACTCACCTGGAAGTACAACACATAAAATGCTGCCTTAAGGAATAAGGATCATGGAAGATTTTGGACGTTGCAAAGAGAAGAAAGGCTCACGTGTGTAATGTCTCATGTTTCATGTATCACAACAGAATGAAAAAAGGAAAAAAATAAAGAGGCAAGATTTTGGCTGAATATTCACCATACCTTGAAAGCATTCATAAAGTATGGGCTCTGTCAGGCAGTACATTATTGGATGTCAGAAAAAGGGGTGAGTTTGCATTACTTTGGAAATCTAAAACTGTGCTAGAAAGTGATCACAAAGTCATCTAATTTGTTGTCTCGGACAATGAGAATAGCAACTTCATCCATCAATTTTGACTTCATCTCTGACTAGAGCATGTGAAATGTGTCACTTTAGACATAAGGTCATGGAAGGGTCTTATTCTTCTTTTCTTTTCCCATTTATCATTTTTTGTTAAGAATAAACTTGAATACATATGGTTCTGAACAACTGAGCATGAAATAGAAGGACAATATTTCTTATTAGATTGAAATTCTGCTTCACTACCATACAAACCCACCTGGAGACTATGAAATGGGGTAATTGCTTGTATGGTTGTTGCTCAAAGATACAGAAGCATTTAGAGGGTTTAATAAAGAACTAATATGCTAGCTGGTGGACAACATTGATTAGAACCTTATTAAGGAGTGATATTGGGAGTATACTTTATACAGGCATATCTCAAGCAAAGACATGCTTTATTTATTGGTGGTTAAATAAGGTATTAATTGTTTTTTAGAGAGGTCACATTACTATAGCCATAATTTCTGTAAGAGGGAACTCATAAAGACCTTTTGTTTATCACCTGGCTGTGTGAGACTATTTAAGGAGGTATCAGAACTTCAGGTTGGAACAGTGCTTTTAGCCAACAGCCCAAGAGCTCTGCAGGGTGTCTGCTATTCCTGGATATGAGGTTGGTGGATAAAAGGCTGTGAAAAAACAGAGCACAGGAGTCTTACATTAGATGAATACAACACACCACTTACAAGGACTAAAGCAGCCAAGGATTTTCTGAAGAAAAACATGAAGGTGAGAAGATGTAATTTGATTGTGATTTTGAGGTGTACAGGAGGCTGAGTCCAGTGTAAGGAAGGCATAGCAGGGCTATTTTTGTTTTTGTTTTTGATTTTTGCTTATTTGATACCTTTGTTCCTTTATATACACATAAGGCAATAAGACACTTGGAATGTATGCAAAGCTTGGCACATTCAGTACAGATTTGCAACATTCAGATGCTTAACAAATTCTTCAGTGTTGTCAAACTAGTTGAAATTGCATAAATCCAATACTTGGCATTTTGGCCTATAGGAGGAAACCACCACACCCCCCTACACCGAATGTAACAGATTGAATTGCTTTGTTAATTCAGAGATGGGTAATGACAAGAATCAAAGTATAATCTATATATATAATTCACTAAGCCGGGAGACAATTAGCCACCCATGGAAAGCATGCCGGAAGGGGCGTGGATTCAATAAACCGCCGACAAGTAAGACGCCAATGGCGCACTCAGGAAGGAGCCACGCCTACCAACTCTTAGACCATTGGATACGACGAAAAAAATCACAGAGCCACGCCCACCAACTCGGACGCGACGCCTCGGAAAACATGCCGTCATTTCTGTTTGTCTGTGCCACAGTCCACTTGCAGCTCTGAGCCACGTTGACTTTTCATTAGTCAACCTCAGTGGAACCTTGGTTCACACAGAGGCAGCGCCAGAGAGAGACAGAAGCACACACAGGCAGCGCGAGAGAGAGAGCCACGCACACACAGGCAGCGCCAGAGAGACAGAGGCGCATACACATGCACACACACAGAGGCAACGCCAGAGAGAGACAGAGGCACACATAGGCAGCGCGAGAGAGAGAGCCGCGCACACACACACAGAGGCAACGCCAGAGAGAGACTGAGGCACACACAGGCAGCGCAAGAGAGAGCCGCGCAATCCTTTAAAACTGAAGTTAAAACACAATGAAGGAAGCAGTCTTTAAAAACCAATAAGCCCTGTGCCTCTTTTTCATTAGCGTCTCACCTGCTTCAGGCCCTGCAACAGTCGAGACGCTCTCTCTGCAGCTGACCTTCTCTGTGCCTGACTCCACTACTGTCAGTCACCTGATTAAAAATGGCCTTTTGAAGGGGAGCTATGGACCCGCTATACCACAGGAACACATTGCCTTCGAGCCTGCTCTCGCTCACTCTAACGTACCGGCTTTCTCTCTCTCTCTCCTCACTCGCTCACATACTGCACAGGGGAGAAATGCCCGAAGCACGAGTCTACCCAGAAACTGTTTCAGCCACACTTCCACGCCACTCGCTACTGTGAGTGCGATGATTATTTATTTAAAAATGGGCTTTTGAAGGGGGGCTGTGGACCCGCTATACCACAGGATCACCTGTGACATTGCCTTCACATTGTTTTCCTTTTATTTATGATCCTGTTGAGCAGATCAGACACCCAGGCAAACAACACTGAATAATCAATAGCTCCAACTACTTTGCCCGCCCCCACTCCTCACCTGAGTCGGTTTCGTCTGTGTTCAGCAGTGTTTCCCAAACTCGGTCCTGGTGAACCCCTGTGGCTGCAGGGTTTTGTTCCAACCAGATTCCTAATCATTAATGCCGGTGAAACTCATCCGGGATAAGTCGGTTTTTCAAACGCAGCCGTGTAGCAGATTAGTCTAGCAGGATGTAATAATCCGAGATGAATGCGCGCCTCCGCGCTGAGTGGAAACACAATGTATATTGCTGCAACAAAATGATGAAAGAACGGGCGCATTTTTTTCACACAAGCTGAGTGGGTGGGTGTTAGTTAGTTAATTAGCAACTCGAAGGATTTCAAGATATAATATACACAAGAGGTAACACTGCAAAAGCGGCCCAAACCAGAAAAGACGGCTGGCAAATTAAACGCGTGTGCATTGTACTTACTGAAAGCAGCGTTACGGATTTTGCAAATGTTCATTTTTTTCCCTCTGCTTAAAAAACATTGAAAAAGCGGCGCGGATTGGTTTGCAGCGTGTAAAACAGTTTGTTTGTCGCGGATAATTTGCTATCCACACAGGGAGGAACTGGGAAGCGAACCCACAATCTTCCACTGTCTCCTTACTGCAAAGCAGCCGTACTACTACTGCGCCACAAGGCAGTTAAAGAATACACCGGGCCGCATGTTCATTTTTTCCCCTGTGCTTAAAAAACATTAAAAAACTGTTTCTCAACTGTGACTCTGGAACAACTCAGTACGCGAAAAGCGGACAGAACCGCAAACAACAATGAAAACTCTACGTGACTCACAGGTAGTGATGGGCCGCTTGATACTCAGGTTTCGACACAGTGTCGAGCTTTCGAAGCACTGCAGATTTTAATACTTGATCGAATAATGACATCTGTGATTTAAGGATTTCACATTTTCTTTCTCAAATGTGTTCACCTATATCATGGCAAAGTAAAGGGATAAACCTTTATTTTCTGTCTACTCTGTTTTAATTAAGACAGACCAAAGAAAAAATTTAAGGCTATTAACTGTGATCTCAAGAAAAGATCGGGGTTAATTATAATACTAATAACAGGAGCGATTATAATGATACAGTGCAAAAGTAAATACTAATTGAAACAGCCGGGAATGCATGAGGTGAGGCATCTTATTTTGTTTAACTCTTGCTATCGTATAGTGCATTCTGCCTGTCGGCGTTAGTTATATTTATATTTTTTAGACATCACATACTACAAGCTGCTGACGAACCCTTCTCTTCGTTGTCAGTCTGTAGCTACGAAAAAATAAAAGCAATACGACTTTTAACAGACGTCATTGAAGTGTATCATAAGTTTCTGTAACGTTAATGAAAATGGCCAGGAGGTGTCACGAGAGAGGTGAGTGTCAAATGCTTCGAAGCTTCGATACGATTTCCGACACAATTGCTTCAAATGTGTTGATGCTTCGCGAGGCTTCACCCTGCCCATCACGACTCACAGGTTACTGAACGAGAAATCAGCAGACTAGCATGACGGATGGGGCGTAATGGGTGTCCTTCCCCTCTCCTCCGGATTTTTCAAATGTTAATTTTTTCCCTGTGCTTAAAAATCATTAAAAAAGCGGCCTGATTATGCAGCGTATAGTACACCGCGGGTTGGCTAGTTATTTATACTTCTAGCTTGGGGATAGGGTAAAGTGCATCCAGAAAGTATTCACAGTGCATCACTTTTTCCACATTTTCTTATGTTACAGCCTTATTCCAAAATGGATTAAATTAATTTTTTTCCTCAGAATTCTGCACACAACACCCCATAATGACAATGTGAAAAAAGTTTACTTGAGGTTTTTGCAAATTTATTAAAAATCAAAAAACTGAGAAATCACATGTACATAAATATTCACAGCCTTTGCTCAATACTTTGTCGATGCACCTTTGGCAGCAATTACAGCCTCAAGTCTTTTTTAATATGATGCCACAAGCTTGGCACACCTATCCTTGGCCAGTTTCGCCCATTCCTCTTTGCAGCACCTCTCAAGCTCCATCAGGTTGGATGGGAAGCGTTGGTGCACAGCCATTTTAAGATCTCTCCAGAGATGTTCAATCGGATTCAAGTCTGGGCTCTGGCTGGGCCACTCAAGGACATTCACAGAGTTGTCCTGAAGCCACTCCTTTGATATCTTGGCTGTGTGCTTAGGGTCATTGTCCTGCTGAAAGATGAACCGTCGCCCCAGTCTGAGGTCAAGAGCACTCTGGAGCAGGTTTTCATCCAGGATGTCTCTGTACATTGCTGCAGTCATTTTTCCTTTATCCTGACTAGTCTCCCAGTCCCTGCCGCTGAGAAACATCCCCACAGCATGATGCTGCCACCACCATGCTTCACTGTAGGGATGGTGCCAGGTTTCATCCAAACGTGACGCCTGGCATTCACACCAAAGAACTCAATCTTTGTCTCATCAGACCAGAGAATTTTGTTTCTCATGGTCTGAGAGTCCTTCAGGTGCCTTTTGGCAAACTCCAGGCGGGCTGCCATGTGCCTTTTACTAAGGACTGGCTTCCATCTGGCCACTCTACCATACAGGCCTGATTGGTGGATTGCTGCAGAGATGGTTGGCCTTCTGGAAGGTTCTCCTCTCTCCACAGAGGACCTCTGGAGCTCTGACAGAGTGACCATCGGGTTCTTGGTCACCTCCCTGACTAAGGCCCTTCTCCCCTGATCACTCAGTTTAGATGGCCGGCCAGCTCTAGGAAGAGTCCTGGTGGTTTCGAACATCTTCCACTTACGGATGATGGAGGCCACTGTGCTCATTGGGACCTTCAAAGCAGCAGAAAGTTTTCTGTAACCTTCCCCAGATTTGTGCCTCGAGGCAATCCTGTCTCGGAGGTCTACAGACAATTCCTTTGACTTCATGCTTGGTTTGTGCTCTGACATGAACTGTCAACTGTGGGACCTTATATATACAGGTGTGTGCCTTTCCAAATCATGTCCAATCAACTGAATTTACCATAGGTGGACTCCAATTAAGCTGCAGAAACATCTCAAGGATGATCAGGGGAAACAGGATGCACCTGAGCTCAATTTCGAGCTTCAGGGCAAAGGCTGTGAATACTTATGTACATGTGCTTTCTCAGTTTTTTTATTTTTAATAAATTTGCAAAAACCTCAAGTAAACTTTTTTCACGTTGTCATTATGGGGTGTTGTGTGTAGAATTCTGAGGAAAAAAATGAATTTAATCCATTTTGGAATAAGGCTGTAACATAACAAAATGTGGAAAAAGTGATGTGCTGTGAATACTTTCCGGATGCACTGTATGCTGCTCATAAGGGTGTACAAATGCCCTATCAGACTTTATTGATGGAAGCAAAAATTTACATTAGAACAGAAATAGAATGGGGGTTCTAACTACAACTGTAATTTGTCCAACATCCTTTCTAGATTTGTGGGCTGGTACTCACTGGAACTCAGTACTGGCACTTCTTCCAATTTCAACACAGAGTACTAGCACCCCCTGTCCTGCTCTTTGATTGACTGTCACAAGAACACAAAGATGCAGAGTTTAGTGGTACAGAATGTTGAAAGATGAAATGGGGTTTTGTTGCTCCTGTGCTTTGTACAGCCATGGCTACATTCAAGACTCTTCCCTGGGGGTTGAGGTGGGACCCTTGCTAGAGTTGGGAGCAAATGGGCAAAAACTTTGTGGCAGGCAAAAAGATGGTAAGGCTTTAGTAGGGTCTTCGCAGGCTTGAGATAAACAAGTGATATTTTAAGGAGATGAGAACTCAGTGAGCTGGAGGGGATAGCAGGTTACTTTGCTATCTCTGCAGATTAGCTAGAACCTTGGGATCTGTTTGAAGTTACCTCAGGTAGGTGATTAGGATTTCTCTCTCTCTCTCTCTCTCTCTCTCTCTCTCTCTCTCTCTCTCTCTCTCTCTCTCTCTCTCTCTCTCGCTCTCTCCCTCTTCTTAGTTGTATAATCCAAAAAGTAAAAGTCTTTAGCAAATTAAATAATGCCTGTCTCTAAGGACACAGGGTCAGTCACACATCAAAACAAGCAGTGCTTGAAGTGGGCAGGTACTCACTGCTACACACTACTGGCACCTCTTTGAATTTCAGCACAGAGTACCAATGCTTTTCAGGAGTGTACTTTTTCACATATGTTCGTGAAACATGTTCTTTGATCCAATGTTTGTGTAACCTGGTGCAAAATACATCATGTGGGACGCCCAACACTCCCCCACCGCACTCTTTAATTGACTGTCATTGACATCGAAGATCAAAGTTTCATCATTTTCACCTTTTCTTATTGTACCGATTCATTATTCTCCCAGCTTTTCAACCAAGTGTTAATGTATCCCAGCATTCAGAGCTTCACAAGAGACTTCCTCCCCCACTCTTTGAGTGATTGTCACTACATCACCATAAAGAGTTTGAGAATTTGCTCAGAGTCACATACTGAGTTAGCACTTTGAAATAAACTACCACTGTTGTGGTTTCCAGTCCATCACCTGTGCCACTACATAAGAATCCAGAAAGTAATGGAAGTAAGGAAATAACAAGCCAAGAATACTAAACACTGTAGCCATAAAACGTAAACAGCTGTTCTGACTGTTTACAAGATTTTGTCAGGTTGCAATAAGGAATCTTCATGTATTTAATGAGGACTTTTGTACATTGATCAACACTAAAAACTATCTAACATCAAAGAGCAAAAAAAACTATGAATGATAGATTAAGTAATATCAATAAAAATTTATAATTTTGCAAGTATTCAATATTGCCATGCAGCCAGGTGACTGCTTTTACTATTTTCTAAGAGAACTAAACAACTAAATCAAGCCCATTTTTGTGTAATTAATATTGTTTCTGGCGGAATGAAGTGCATGCTTTATTTAACCAACTACTATTAGATAGATAGATAGATAGATAGATAGATAGATAGATAGATAGATAGATAGATAGATAGATAGATAGATAGATAGATAGATAGATAGATAGATAGATAGATAGATAGATAGATAGATAGATAGATAGATAGATAGATAGATAGAAGATTGAAGAGTGACATAGTGTGCGGGAGGAACGATATCCTCAGTCTGTCAGTGGAGCAGGACATTGACAGCAGTCTGTTGCTGAAGCTGCTCCTCTGTCTGGAGATGACACTGTTTAGTGGATGCAGTGGATTCTACATAATTAATAGGAGCCTGCTGAGCGCCCGTCGCTCTGCCACGGATGTCAAACTGTCCAGCTCCATGCCTACAATAGAGCCTGCCTTCCTCACCAGTTTGTCCAGGCGAGAAGCGTCTTTCTTCTTAATGCTGCCTCCCCAGCACACCACCGCGTAGAAGAGGGCGCTCGCCACAACCGTCTGATAGAACATCTGCAGCATCTTATTGCAGATGTTGAAGGACGCCAGTCTTCTAAGGAAGTATAGCCGGCTCTGTCCTCTCTTGCACAGAGAATCAGTATTGGCAGTCCAGTCCAATTTATCATCCAGCTGCACTCCCAGGTATTTATAGGTCTGTACCCTCTGCACACAATCACCTCTGATGATCACGGGGTCCAGGAGGGGCCTGGGCCTCCTAAAATCCACCACCAGCTCCTTGGTTTTGCTGGTGTTCAGATGTAGGTGGTTTGAGTCGCACCATTTAACAAAGTCCTTGATGAGGTTCCTATACCCCTCCTCCTGCCCACTCCTGATGCAGCCCATGATAGCAGTGTCGTCAGCGAACTTTTGCATGTGGCAGGACTCCAAGTTGTATTGGAAGTCCGATGTATATAGGCTGAACAGGACTGGAGAAAGTACAGTCCCCTGCGGCGCTCCTGTGTTGCTGACCACAATGTCAGACGTGCAGTTCCCGAGACGCACATACTGAGGTCTGTTTGTAAGATACTCCACGATCCATGCCACAAGGTATGAATCTACTCCCATCTCTGTTAGCTTGTCCCTAAGAAGCAGAGGTTGGATGGTGTTGAAGGCGCTAGAGAAGTCTAGAAACATAATTCTTACAGCACCACTGCCTCTGTCCAAGTGGGAGAGTGATCAATGTAGCATATAGATGATGGCATCCTCCGCTCCCACCTTCTCCTGGTATGCGAACTGCAGAGGGCCGAGGGCGTGGCGTACCTGAGGCCTCAGATGGTGAAGCAGCAGCCGCTCCATGGTCTTCATCACATATGACGTCAGAGCGACAGGCAGGAAGTCTTTCAGCTCACTAGGACGTGATACCTTTGGGACTAGGGTGATGCAAGATGTTTTCCAAAGCCTCGGGACTCTCCCCTGTTCCAGGCTCAGGTTGAAGATGCACTGTAGAGGACTCCCCAGCTCCAGCGCACAGACCTTCAGCAGTCATGACGATACTCCATCTGGACCCGCTGCTTTGCTGGCACGAAGTCTCCTCAGCTCTTTGCTCACCTGCGCTGCTGTAATTGTGGGTGGGGATGTCTCTCCTATACTGGTATCAGCAGAAGGATGGGAGGAGGGTGTAGTACTCCGAGGTGAGAGTGGATTAGGGTGGTCAAACCTGTTAAAGAAGTTGTTCATTTGGTTTGCTCTCTTCACATCTCTCTCGATGGTGGCACCCCACTTTTAGCTGCAGCCAGTGATGATCTTCATCCCATCCCACACTTCCTTCATGCTGTTATTCTGCAACTTCTGCTCCAGCTTTCTCCTGTACTGCTCCTTCGCCACCCTGAGCTGGACTCTGAGTTCCTTCTGCACGCGCTTGAGCTCATGCTGATTATCGTATATAACTAAAATAACTATTGGTGGATGACTATTATGCACTTTATTATCCAGGTGAAAATTCCTATTTATTTATGTAGCCTCTGACTTTTACTTATTCAAATTGTAATTAATTCCATTTTGCTCAGCAATATACGTAAACTGTGTACAGTATATTCTATGTGCTAATGTGGTTTAGATATGTACTAGGGGGCTCCGCCCCCTGCTCGCTTCGCTCGCCAACCCCTGGCGTTGGGACATGACAAAGAGTGAGATGTATGAATTAGATATAGAATTGTGTGCAGCTTTGGGTGATGCGCATAGAAATAACAAATATAGTGTTTGGCATATATTAATGTTTTATTGGAATGTGCTCCATGATGTCAGCATCCCGATTAATGTAGTCCAGCAGCGATTTGTATTTATTGGCTCTAAGTGAAGGCTGGTTGTTTTTTATCCACTGCAGATCATTTGATTCCGCTCGAACATAAACGTCAACGATGTATTGTTGAGTCAGCTTTCCTGCATTGAGTAATGGATTAAAGTCGTCCCTTACTGAGAGTGTGTAGGAGAAATATTCTTTCATGGATACACGTGATCGTCTCTGTGCCTGCTGTTTTTTAATTCTTGAAATTGTAGCACTCCATCCTTCCTGTCCAGTTGTAAATAATATGGGGTATGTTAAAGTATTAAGAAGCGGAAAGCAAATGTCTATGCGTTGGAATGTAGGTGTGTTGTTTTTATCAGGACGTAAATGTAGAACAATATCTCTGTGAAATGGAGGCTCACCATCTTTACTTTGAAAGACAATTGCCACTTCATTAACGACGGGCAGATTGTATCGTCTTGAATCTTGTTCTTTGTCCTTTATCAAGACCAAAGCAATTGTAGTTGCCGCTATAACTTCTGCATTTGCTTTTGTGTTTGCCTCCTTTTCAACTTCATGTAGCATTTTTATAGACTTAGCTAATGGGTGATTGTTTATGACATGAGTGACGTTTCTCATTATAGGTTCCGTGCATTGTTTGTTTTCAGGAAGGTTCATGCGTTGATATCTAGGATGAAGATTTGTGCATATTTGCGTTGTTGATTTGTTTCAGGGTGCACTGTTCCAATGCGATGCAATATTTGTCCACATATGCGAAAGCAGTATGGGCCATTGCCTTTTGGTGGCCTGATATGTACTCCGGTAGATGCAAAAGCAAATGAACTATTGTAGGATGTAATGTAGTTCATAAAGTTTTTACTTTCAGGTACATCGTTAGAAGCCTCTTTAGATATTCAGGATATGAATGTAAAGTAGGCAGTCTAATCTGACCTTTTTGATAACAACGTGTAAATTCATTATTTGTATTGCCAGTTGTTTCTTCTGTGAAGTTAAGTGAATGACAATGATTGCAAATGACATTCATTAATCCCAATGAATTTTCCTCAATAGTGGATTCCTTATTGAAGGCGTTTTCAGCCATTTGGCGTAAGCGTTTAACAGGTGTGTGGCGTTGATGTCCGGGCATGTTTTGCTTTTTTGCGTTTGATTGCCTTTTTGTTGCATGTCCATTATTTGTGACGCGCTATTTTTTTCTTTTTTTTTCTTCGCCTCCGCTTTGCGCAAAGTCCGTTTCAGTCTACGCTGTGCATTGTTTGTATCGAGCCTTGTCCGTTTTTGTATGTCGGTCATTTGAGCTTTGTGCTTTTCGCGTCTTGCTTTTTTTTTTCTGTCAGTTCATTTGCGCTTTGCACACGTCTCCGTTCATTTATTCTGTCTCTTAGCTCCCTTTTTTGTATGTCTGATACGCGAGCTCTTTCGGTTTGAAATCGTGCTTCTTTCGATGCAGCACTTTGACACGCGAATCGTTTTGTACCCGTGACCGTGTATTCATGACTTGTTTCTTTCTCAGCATGCGAAATATGGATAAGTAATAAGGAGGATCACACTCACTGTTAATATGTATCCTTTTCTGCAGTTGAACGGTTAAATAGTGCTTTATTGAAAGGACATCCACCTATGCTGACACCTATGCCGACACCTATGCTGCCTATTGTGAAGGTGTTGACGTTCACTTTAGAATATGTGGCTTTGGGTGTCACTTCTTATGGATGTGTGGGGGGGATTGTTGTTGCGCGAGCGTCTTCTTTCTTTTTGTGTTCCTGTGTCTTGTTTGAATCCCCCTCTTTGTGTGTGTCCCGTCCCTTGCTTGTAGGGTCTATGGGGTGGTTTTGTGTTCTTTTTGTTTGTCTTCCATGGGCTTGATGAATCCCCCTCTTGGTGTGTGTCCTGTCCCGTCCCGTCCAGTGCCTGTCATGGGGGGGGGTGTGGTCGTGCCCTGCTGTTGTGCGCTCGTCTGTTCTTTTTTTTTGGTGTGTTTAGTTTCGTGTGCAATGTGTTTCGTGCTTTGCCCGCGTTTGACTACTCTTTTATGTGCCTTTTCCTTTTTTTGGTGCTTGTTGCGCCTCATTTCTGTGACTACTTTTTGTATGTGCTCACTCCTATTTTCTGTGGTCTTGTCCGCCTCTCGCGGCCCCTCATCCGCCTTTGTCGCCCTCTTTTGTCCGCCTTTCTCCGACTCTCGCGGACTCTTTTTGCGCCTGCGCCTCTCGCGGACCCTCATCCGCCTCTCTCGCCCTCTTTTGTCCACCTTTCTCGGCTCCTCAGCCGACTCTCACGGACTCTTTTTGCACCTGCGCAGTACGTCTTTTTGCAGCTACGGCCCATTGCCAGATGTGCCTGTGTCCATCATCCGGTTTAGCATTCTCGGTTAGTAATATGGATAATCTCTCTATTATAATTAAAAAATCCTGGGACGAGACTTGACTTTTTCAGACAGATACTTTCACATCCTGTGAGAAGAAACTTTGTGCCAAGAAATTTAACCAGGCTGGAAATAAAAGACAAAGAGAAGATGACAAAGTAAAATGTTATAAAGAATTCAAAAACGTTGGTGCGATACACATGCAGAGCAGGTTAGAGATAATGAAAGTATTAAAATTCAAAAGTCTCAAAAAGATGATAGTAAAGATCGCATTAGCACAAACAAACAGAAATTATTACTCGGTGAAATAACGGAACAGCGAAATGAGATTGAATATATTGTTTGGATTAAATCTTTAAGTTGGAAAAAGATTTGTTGTTTGATGAAAGTGAAATCCATATATGCGAGCAGCAGAGATACAATGTGGCTGATGAGCGAAGCCCCTAGTAAAATTTTTTTAAAAGTTTAAACTGTAATGACCTAAAATTTTGTACTCTAATTTGAAATAAGACATGTATTACTTTTTTCACTTTTGTATATGTATATCTGTTAATGTAAATGTTATGCTTGGTTTTACTGTTTTGTTTTTTTTTTACAAAGATTATTAATTTGGTGGTTGTTATTTGCATTGCATATGAATATCTTGTGTTTCCTCCCACAGTTGTATAGGTTAGTTGGATCTGTAGTACTAAATTGGCCCGAGAGTTTTTATGTGTATCTGGGGTGTGTGTGTGTTTCTGCGTGGGTGTTTGTGCATGTGCGTGTATGTGTGTGTGAGTGAGTGGGCCCTGTGATATACTGGTGACCCGCTTGATATTACAATGTTGAACTCTTGCGCCCTGAGACCCTGAAATGGCCGATAGGTTTGAAAATGTTATGTTATGTTATGAATATTAGAGATGTTATTTATTTATTTATTATTTATGCCTGATAATGCATTCTAGAAACAGAACCCAGATAAACTGACCTGTGCAGGCTCTGGGACTCTTGTTACTCCCTTAATGTGTGTGCCTTGTTCAAAATTTAGAGCAAGTGCAATTTGTAAAACTCCAGATATGGAATTCTTAGATTCCATAGTGACATTGCTGAAAAAACAAAATCACTTCCATAAATGCACACTCATTAAATGAGTCAAACCATTACATGGAAGGTTCTCTAATGAATCCATAACAATAATAAACCAGAATAGTGTAATACAAATTATGCATACTATACAGACCTACTGCTGCAAGGCTGAATAAGTTAAAAATCTTTTTATATATTCTTTTGTACTGTACATCTTGTAGTCTTGTAAACCATAATGTAATTAAACTTTCACCTAGTACCTGTGTGGAGTTTTTCTTCTTTTTTATTTTATTATACTATTTTTACTCTGTAGCACTTTGGGATTGCTAAAATATAAAGTGCAATATAAATAAAAAAAAAAAAAAAAAAAAAAAAAAATAATGTGCGTTTCAGGCCAATCTGAGATCCAGTAAAAAAAAAAAAAATGTAGGCATCTGTTTTGTCTTGGTAGAGTAATATATACTGGTCTACTTTCCCCTATTGTAGTGTTAATATGTAGCATTTGTCAGAATGCCTCAAATCCCACAGACTTACCACTGTTGATAAGGTATTATAGTATATAATTTATCCCCACCACCTCCCTTCTATATCTATAGGCAATTAGGTGTAGTAAAAAGACAAGCAGGAGTTAAGTTACAGATTAAATAATGTATTATTGATAATATTCATGAATAATAACAATATGCAAAGAACATTTGAATATTGGCAACCATACAACCTGATTAAATGGTGATGTGTAGTTTCAGGCGGCACACAGACTTGTAATTTAAAATGTCTCTAGTTAAGGCATCATTGGTGCTCAGCTTTCTTCAGAACAGACCGCAAGCCTGTTCAATATTGCTGCCGAGCTGTGCTCTTCATCAGAGGTTAGTAAGAGAGATATGCTTCTTCATGATCAGTGGTTAGTAAGAGGGAGAGAATGTGGTTGAATAAGCAGATTTATAGATTCTCTGTCCAACCCCTACAGCCAATAGGACATCATGGTACTTAAAAGCTTCTGATCCAAGCCAATTCCAAACAGCCATACTTCAGACCAATGGGGGACTACATCATCTAAAAACCTGCCACCCCCAAGACCATATGTCTTTATGGCTTTCTTGGGGGGGTTGAAAGACTTTAGCAGAGAAACACTCTGCCAAACTGGTTTAAGGCACATCCTCCCCCAACTCTGTCGTAAAATTCAAAAAGACCCATTCCTAAAGGGGGGGGGGGGGGGGGGGGGTAAACACTTACTAATGTAACACTAAATTACATTGCTTTGCCTAAACTACAAATAAAGACATACAAAATATTTATCAAGTTATACTGTATGCAAAATCTTACATCACAACAGCGTCTGTGTGAGTGTGTCCTGTGATGAGTTCTGTCTTGTGCGCAGTCCATTTTCTCACAATATCCATGACTCTGAAGCAGGATTAGAATGTCTAACACCCTGTTCAATGTGTGTTCCCACTACAAGACCAGTGTGGCCAAGAAAGGCAGTAAAATAAATAAGCATGTAAGTAAATGGATGGATACTAACAGGATGGATGGATGGGTATTTGTATAACAATGCCATTGCAATATTGATGAAAAACAATGTAAATTTCAAAGAGTAAAACATTTCATTATAATTATATTATATTATAATAATGGAGCTTTTTTTATAATTACTTTTCAATATAAAGTGTGGTTAACAAGACTTCCTGCAAAAGCCCTGTGTGCTTTTTTTAACCATACTCATCAGAAGAGCACTCATTTTGAAGATGCATTTTTTTCCATTAAACTGTTGTCTCAACCTCTTATGGGGGAGGCAAAGGAAACATTACATTTTAAGAACCACAAAAAAAACCTTTGATCAAACCCTTTATAAGGTGGCCAGGGTCCTACACAGCTTAGTAGAGATTCTGGGTACTAATCAATAGCATCCAGTCTACTAATATAAAGAAACGAAGATGAAATCTCACTTCTTGACTGTTGTGGTTCTTCTTTTTGGAACTCTGTGCCCAGAAGTGTTTGCTCAAAGTAAGTTTCTATTTTAACATTTATGCTGTAAATTATAAAAGTGCACTCAGGATTTCAGGATAAGTTCTTCTATGAGGTCCTTCTTTGTAATGCAGGCATGTTATTCACAGACATGCTATAAAATACTGTACACATAGAAATTATTAAAGCAGTTTGAAATACATATTAAATGTATTTCATGTAAATAAAATACATATTAAAATGTGTTTATATATATATATATATATATATATATATATATATATATATATATATATATATATAATATATATATATATATATATATATATATATATATATATATATATATATATATATATATATATATATATATATATATATATATATATAAATGTTACTGTTGCTGCTTATTTGATGGTCCCAAGGATATTGAAATTAACTAAACAAGTAAGGTTTGTACTGTAAGTATGGAGAAGTGTGTCATAAGACTGTACACAATTAATAACTCTCAAAAAAATCAAGAATCTTTGGATAACTGTGCAATGTTGGAGGTCTGTGCAAAGAATAGGCAACTGCAGGGCAGCAAGTCAAAGTCTGAGATGGAGATAAATGTAATAGATTACCAAAGGACAGTGTGGAGGTGCAGAAAATATTAATTAGGACATTTTTATGGATTTACTTTTTCAAAACATTTCAGACAACTATTGTAAAGTCAGTAGGACATAATCTCCATCCAGTCCTTTTCTTGTATATGGCTACTAGTATAGATTCATGGTGATAAAAGTAATATGTACACAAGTAAAGGGCTCATAAAAACTCTTTAGCTGTTAAAACATTTTTTTCATCTTCAAATACTGGTATTTACTTTTTTTTCCGTCCATCTATTTTTGAAATAATTTTGCAATGCAAGTTTAGAGACAGCACATATGCCGGCAGCAATCTAAAGATGGACATCAGAGGCAAACTCAAGCCTGTGAAATTAAATTTGATAAAGTGAGTTTGAAACTATTATGTTAAATTAGTTAATATAAATAATTGGTAATCCAAAAACTATTCAAAATTAATAAAATAAGAGGTGCTGCATGGGGCTCTAAAAGTCCTGAATGGCACTTTTCTACAAATTATTCACAGTGCATGGATTTATTATCAATTGCTTTGCTTTGTGATTGAATTTTCATCTGCACAGCAGCTTTCTGTCTCTTTCACTTTATTAGGTAAAATGTTCTATTCACAATAACAAAAATAAAGCAAGAACAAATAGACAAATCATCTAAAAGTAAAATAAAGTCACCAAAGCAGAATTACAAAAAAATCAATACTTTCAGTAAGAGATGGCATTTTGATTCTCAAGTATCACAGAATATTTTTTAAAAAGTACTTCTGATCAAAATTCACAAAAAAGTAAGAAGGATAAAATTGTCACATAACCACCACATTAAATGCTACTGTATGAAATTTCACATAAACTCATATTGCATGTATATTATTACAAAATTGTTTTGGTCTTTAACTGGCAGGGTTTTCTTTTGTAATGCATACTCAGCTCTGGATATTGTTTGAACCAATGGCAGACTATGCTGAATTCTTTCACTAGTTGATTATTTTGTTTTGTATCAGAAGGTGTTTAAAAGCAGTAGATACAGTTTATTTAATAAGATTTTATCTGGTAAACATTAACAATTTTATTCAAAATTTTCCTTCAAAATATTTTTTTAATTTTCTTCATATTTTTACATTTTAGATGTTAACAAGCCACAATCCTGTTGCTTCAAATTCCAGAAAACTGTAATTCCAAGACGCTATATTGTTGCTTATGAAATGACTCGGGATGACTGCCCAAACCTGGGTGTAATGTAAGAAACATATTTTCAGTTTTTATTAATATTTGTAAATAGTGCCTGTGGTGGGTTGATGCCCTGCCTGGGGTTTGTTTCCTGCCTTGCGCCCTGTGTTGGCTTGGATTGGCTCCAGCAGACTCCTGTGACCCTGTAATTAGGATATAGTGGGTTGGATAATGGATGGATGGAAAATAGTGCTTTTCAAGCAACTGCATGTGTTTCACCATACTTATACTCAAATAGACACATATATTTATAGATTAATGATGAACTAACATCAAAATCCACAAGGACAATGTCTGGGTACAGGTTTCAAACCCAGAATGCTGGATATGTGAGTCAGCAGTACTCCTTTAAAATATTTCAGTTTCCGGTTTAAAAGACAGAAACAGCACATGCTTCTCTATGAACTTTCACATTATTTTAATGCCTAATATTTGCTGAGTTGTTAACTCTAATTTGACATTACTAACTACAGTATATTAAAAAAGGGCAAGCCGGTTTATTTTTTCTTATCCTTATTTTAAAAATGAACTTTACATCTTATCTTGGTTTAACTCATATGCATGAAAAATATGTTCTCCTGGACTCACAGGCTATTTATGTGCAATAAATCCCTGTTTTCAACACCCTGAACAAACTAATAGACAGGAAAAGAAACAGAGAGAAAGAATGGAAAAGGAAGAGAGAGAGAGAGAGAACAACAGAAGAAAAAAACCCAATGAAAATTAAAAACAGCGATCAAAATTAAGGAAGAACAAAGTGTACTTTTCAGTGGCCGTGTGATATCTTCTCCCTGACTTTCACATAAATCTTGGTCATGGGTGGCTAAGCGCCTTGAGCATGGGAGAGGTGCTATATAAATAAATGTATTATTATTATTATCATCGTTATTATTATTGTTACAGGCCTTTACTTATATTGTAGCTTCACTATACCAGTTCCTCTTGCATGTAATCTGAAACTGAACAAAGTATTTTTCATTATTGTTGAATAGAGTAGGAGAGCAATGAAGACGTGTGGTCACTGGTGACAACTGCTGATGTACTGTTTCTGCTTCCATGAAACCATTAAATTCTTGAAATACAACAGACAATGTACTTTCATTAAATATTTTGATGGATTCTTCTTTATTTTTCTACAGTTTCTATTCTTGTTAGAGACATTTCAGATCATTACTTCTCCATATGGTACATATTTATGCTTCTGAGTAAGCTTTTAACAGCAGTCCTCAAGATTCTGAATGAATTTAGAATAAAAGTTGGTTTTGGTTAATTGGAAAGCCTGCAAATCTACAGCTACTTCTGGTTGTAATGCGATTTTATTTTTTAACTGTTCTGTCAATTAGAATGATGCCCCTAGCTTCTTCAAAGTTATAAACAGCATTTATATTGATGGCTATCCTGAATTCTCTGCATCAATCACACTTGTCTGTTTTTCAACACTTTTATTCACTTATATACAGTTGAGTAAGGTAACGTACCATCCACATACTGAGTATATAAACATCTGAGAGTTTTAATATGCCCATATTCAGTTGTGAGAATGTCTAATGTTAAAGTGGCTTCAATGTCCAGTGTGATTATTCTCTTGCATACTCTTCACTCATATGATGGATAGAATACGCATGAGTGAGAAAGAGGTAATGTAACTGAACCGCTCATGACCACCACTATCATGTAAGAGTGTCTCAGCTTCAAATTTTGGGTATCATGTGTTTTTACTTCAGCTCAACTAAAAAAAGAAGATGTTGATGCCTGAGAATGATTAAGCTACACATGTATTTGTTAATCAGTTCTCTTCTTCAAAAACATCTGAAAAAAATAAAACAGCTTGATAGCGGATCCATGACTAGTTCATTATTAAATTAAAGATTGAATATTGTTGATTATCACAGAGGCAAAGACAAGCAGTTGAGTATCTTTGCCATAATGGAACACTATTAGTGCTGCAGAACAAAGTGCAAAAAAATACAATCTATTAATAATAATAATAATAATAAATTTTATTTATATAGCACCTTTCCCATGCTCAAGGCACTTATGCTACTTCCTAACAGCTATTCCTTATAAAAAAAATAATAACTGCAAGTGACTGTGATATTATTTGCAACATTTTTGGTGTGTAAGCCAAATGAAAGATGAAATTTGATTAAATGCAAATTTTGCTGGAATTACACCATATTCTTATAGACCAGCTGTAAACTCTGTGCTCTCTTTTTGGAACTTCAAAAAGAGTTAAGATGCATCACTGGGAGATCAAAGACATACTGTACCTCTCAATAAAACTGATGTATGTACAATGAAACAATTTTGACTGAGAAATATACAGTAAATCTATTTTTGTGAACAAGCATTTTACCAGCGTGCGTTTTCTATTGTGCCAGCTTGTCTTAATGTTAGAGACTGCAGGCAATACAATTGTTTTTATGGAAGGCAGCAGACTTTAAACATTATAGATAGGCTGACAGATTTGGACTTGTATTTCAGAAAGGCAGGTTTTTTCAGCTTTAAAGAAAATAATCATGAAAAAGTACTCCAAAAAAGAATTTTCTCAAGTACTAGAGCAGGGCTATTCAATTAGAAATTCAGTTGGACCAGATTTTCAAACCAAGAAATTTAGCTGGGCCAGACATTTTCAGTGGCAGGTAAGCAGACTACAGAGAGAGAGAGAGGTTGGCAGCATGCACTGATGGCATGTTGCCGCACCCACCACCTGACAAACCGCCTGGATTGGGACCTGAGTGCAGCAGGTGACACCTCAGCACCACACTAGAAGAGTGTAAGATTTTTTTATACATTGGCTGGAGTTCCAGTCCTTCCACCAATCTCCAAGTTTTCCCTGTTATTTCAGAAAGTATACAGTATGATTTACTAAGACACATTTGTAAAACTACTGAATGTTTTTTTAAGTGGATGCAGATTAATATCATACGCAGGACGAAGCAATTGCAGGTTAAGGGCCTTTCTCAAGGGCCCAGCGGAGTAGAGTACCTTCTGGCATTTATGGAATTCCAGCCGGCAACCTTCCGATTGCCAGAGTAGATCCCTAGCCTCTGAGCCACCCTCACCATAAACCAACACAAATTAACTGTTTACTCATTGTTTCCCTTTTAAATTTGATCATATCTGACACGGCCACATCAAAAAGTGCACAAAAAAAACAATAAAATAACTGAAGAGAATCTGAGATAGTAGGAATACTTTTTTCCACTTTTGAAATAAAAAGTAAAAATTTGGTCATACCTGACATAGGCACATCTCAAATTGCATAAAAACAAAATAGTGCACATTATTAGTAATCATATTTGTTTACCTTTTGAAATACATATTTTGGTGATATATGACCTGGACACATCACAAAGTGTATTTAGCAGAATAAAAAAATAACTATCAATTCTATTAAAGCTATCAGTGCACAAACCCCTAACACATAATAGGAACTAACACACATGACTACAGCATCTACTGCACACTGAATAAACACAGGTTCGTTTGAAATCACCACATGTGTGATTAGCAGTGCTTATTTGGCAAATAAAATTGTGGCAGTATGCATACATTGCGTTTGGATCAAGTTTGAAGTACCGTGAAGGTATATAGAGGCTGAGAATTCAGGATGCATATCAATACATTACCAGGACAGGAGGACATAAAGGAAGGTTGAGGATGTGTTCACCTGGTGGCAGCATCACACTGAAGGAAATACTACAGTATACATCATGGCAGTTGGGGAATTTTATTCCCGTAGGACAGCCTTGTTGCATTTCTTGGGAGCTGGCAAAAGGAAAGTACTTCCAAGATACAAAATTATACTTCCGGGTCAAGCATAAAAGTATATATACTGTATACACAGTACCTATATAGATAGGACTAAGCCGATTTAGCAGATATTAAAAAGTTGCCTCTCTAACCTTGTCATATGTTCAGTGTAAAAATAACTTTTACCTATTTTTTCATTATGATTACTTTTCTATTCTGCATTACAGACTTATTGGTGCAAGTGGAAGAACAGTGTGTGCCAGTCCAAATGATGCTTGGGTCGTGAGGCACATGAATTATTTTGATCGGTTGGCGCTTCAAGCACCCCAAACAACTACAGAGACACCAAAGTGAATTGATTAACAAAAGTCTTCTGCAACTCAATGCTCTGTTTAAACATTTTTGTTCTTTCAGTCATTCAAAACCAGGCAATAAATTAATCTAGCAAGTAAGGCATTTTTAAATGAAATATCTTTTATAGGATCATATCAGATTTGTATTCCTTTATATGTACAGTACATTATATTTTTTTTGTGTATTAATCTGTCACTTTTTGTTTTGCTTTACTGATAATCCTGTCACCTGTGCTATTTATGTAACCAAACACAGTAAATACAATGTGTTTTTTTATATTTGGTTTACAGTAATATAAACAAAAATTATCTTGGAATACTATGCACTTAAGCAAGGTATACAATTACATGCAAAAATATTGATAAAGGATTCTTTAGCTAATATAAGTATATCTCTCTGCGGTGGGTTGGCACCCTGCCCGGGATTGGTTCCTGCCTTGCGCCCTGTGTTGCAGCAGACCCCCCGTGACCCTGTGTTCGGATTCAGCGGGTTGGAAAATGGATGGATGGAAGTATATCTCTTAAGTCAGTCTTTGCTTTACATGAGGGATTATTTCTGGAAAGTTCTTTGAAAAAAGTTTGTACAGTATCATTATGCACATGTATTATGACAGTATATGCTCAGCTTGAAAGAATGTTGCAGGCTGTTGGTTTAAATGTGTTGCATGTCTAAAATCATCAATATACTGCTATTGTGTCCAAAATATAAAATAAACAGATCAAAATCCAGGTCCAGAAGACTAGGATTCAAACTAAAATGGCAATTTTACAGAACATCTATAAAGTATAATCTAATTTGGAAAAAATAATTTGACTAAAATGTCTAAAGATCCATTTCAAATTAATGATTATATTTATCACCTATTTAACGCAGTAGTAATCTTAGAGGTTTGATATTTCTATATTGTAAACACACAAGTCACAGCTGTGCACTTGACTAGTATTGCTTTTAAAATATGCTTATCGTTTTCTAACAAAATTAAGTACTTTCCAACTTTCTATACAGTATTTCCTGCTGCAACAATGTTCCCCTCTCTCTGATAAAATACTTTTTGGCTGCATATATTTAAACATTATAAAATATTTAAAGTCTTCATACACTGGTGTCAGTGAGAGATGTACATTTCAGAATTTATCATTATTAAATTGCTGTGATTTTTTCATAAGAACATTCACGAGAATAGAATTCCATTAAAACTGCAACTTAATTTGTAGTTCAAACATTCTTGAAATCATGCGAGTTTCATGAAAGTGTAGAGATTTCTGCTGGTGCAACTATGTATGACAGGCTTGGTGTTCCCAAGGCTGAAAAGCCCAAATCAGAAGCATCTCTAGATTCAAAACACATTTCTTCATCTTTGATCACCTCCTTTCCACTTAAAAAAACATTAATTGATTTTACAAATGTGTCTTAATAAATCATACTGTGTACTTTCTCAACTTTCAGTGCAGGAGTCTGATTAAAGGCTATAATAGTATAAAAAATGTAAATAAATTCCTGAATTTACACACAGAGAAAAGTGAAGAATTCAGGGTTCTAATTTTAGTGATTCTGAGTTTGCATTTTGAGTGAAATACTTATGACAGTATTTTAATATTCCAATGAAAAGGTGGCAGAGATGAGTATCATTGTTTGCTTCTCTGCCTTTATTTTTCTATGTACTATATCAAAGCACACCTTTTAAGACTAATAAATAAACTTCTTGGCTTAAATATTTGGCATCTCCTTGTTTTGTATATGATCCTTATCTGTTTCATGAATGCATGTTTTCCATTTTAGAGCTATCAGAAATCAAAGCTTATCCCAAACGTATTAGACTGAAGACTAGACGTAACCTTGAGGAGATTCTACTCCACCCTGAAAAATTCATCACTTTCATAAATGCACATCCAGGCACTTAAATCATGATACTTTAATGTCAGTAGTTGGCCTAATATGAATATCTTTGGGATGTGGCAGTAAATTGGAGTGTCTGGTGAAACTGAAAGAGTACCTGTTTTATCAATGTACTTATTACAGTAATAAACATGAAGATTACACCTGGAAATTATTTCTGGATAATTTCCACCAGCATTTCAAAAAAAAATTAAGATCGTTGTCTCCAGACTACATATTGTATGGCAAGTAAAAATTCACAAAAATTATCACGCTAAAGAACAAGAAAGACATAACGTCATGGAAGGATGTTATTTTTTTCTTAGATTTAATACTTTTATAAGAATATATTAAAATAAGTATGGTAAAGAAAAACTGAGCATAGAAGAAGTATTACAGTATTTCATATCAAATTAAAAGTCCATTTCAACACCATTGGAAACCATCTGGAGACCTTCAAAATTGAGCAACGTCTCATATGGTGGGCACTAAAAGATACAAAAACATCTAGAATATTAACAGTGGACCAGCATGCTTACTCATAGACAACATTAATAACAGTCTTATTTTAGAGTGTTTCAGGGAGAACACTTTATGTTGTCATACTTCAGGAAGGACAGGACATCGTCTCCAGGTGCATTTATTGACATTACCGAATTCTGATATCTAGCTGTATACAATCTTTGCTCTGTGGACAACTAGAAAATAATTGCTGAAAAGATGTCATACACTTACTCACAGTCTTTACGTTTCCATATATAACAAACTATATAAAAAAGAGGATGAATGTAATATGCTTCACAGCACATGAAGGACTAATCTTATCACGACAAAGGGGTAGGGGCAGGTTCCTTAGACTTCACAAAGGCTAAGACTGCGTTTAGCACTCCTAGTGGTCACTTGCAGTATCATGTCCATCCATTTGGGTTACATGGGGCACCTGCAACCTTCCAACATCTGGTGGATAAAGTGCTCCAGCCCCATAACTCCTAAAGTGCTGCCTATCTGGATGACATGCTCATCTATTCCAGCACCTGGAAAGATCACCTACAGCAGGTCCAAGCCATATTGTGGGCATTAGGGAAAGCTGGCCTGGAGATTAATCCTAAGAATTGTTTCTTTGGGTTAAACAAAGCCAAATACTTGGGCTACATAGTGGGCCATGGTACGGTAAGGCCACACTGTTCCAAAATAGATGCCACATTATACTGGCCCTATCTGAAGACCAAGAGGCAAGTTCAAGCCTTTCTCAGTTTAGCAGGCTGCTACCGCTGGTTTGTTCCCCGATTTTCTGAGATTGTGACGCCATTGACTAATTTGACAAAGAAGAGGGCCCTGAACAATGTGGTATGGGATGATAATGCAGAAACTGCATTTTGTGACCTAAAACAAGCCCTTACTTCGGCACTTAATGGAGCCTAACTTTTCTTTCCCTTTTATCATCCAGACAGATGCTTCAGAAACAGGTGTAGGTGCTGTGTTGTGCCAAAGCATCAATGGTGTAGAACACCCCATTATGTTCCTGTGCTGGAAACTGTTGGACTGGGAAACCAGGTATGCGGCAGTGGAACAGGAAGCTTTTGTGATTAAATGGGTGATTACTCAGCTGAGGTACTACCTCTTGGGCGGCGAGTTCACCTTGGTTATGGATCATGCCCATTTACAGTGGATGGCCCTACTCAAGGAGTCGAACCCTTGGTTTACAAGGTGGTTTTTAGACCTACAGCCATACAAGTTTTTGGTCATTTATTGTCGGGGCTCTCTCCAAGACAATGCTGATACTCTTTTTCGGGCTCATGATCTCTCGGTCACAAAACCTGACCCGATGGGTCTGGGCTGAGGGCGGGTGCAGTGTTACACACGTGCGCATGGGAGACAGCTAAAGTGCCCAAAAGAAGGTAATTCCTGGTCAGACCAGAGGGTGGCAGAGTGCACTAACCCTTTGTCTTTTTTCCCTGTAGACCAAATGCGGGAAATTTTGCCTGTACCCTATAACATCACTTCTGGCTCCACCCCTGAAGACGTCACTTCCCCCCTTCCAACTTTAAAACCCAACTTGTCTGTACCAAAACCTCAGGTCTGTTTTGGACTCTTGTCTGTAAAGACCATGTTTTCACAACCTTTTTTGCATTCGCAGGCAATCTCTAAGTATACGGGAGGCTGCCCCAAACCTCTTTGTTGTGTCAAGGCATGATTATTTAACAATATTAAAACAGATTCTAGCACAATGAAGTACTAGTCTATAGACCACTAGGTCCATATATATGGTCCCTGACTAAATTTGCCAGCTTTTATCTGATTTATCCATAAGTTTTGAACATGTAGATAGATAGATAGATAGATAGATAGATAGATAGATAGATAGATAGATAGATAGATAGATAGATAGATAGATAGATAGATAGATAGATACAGTGCATCCGGAAAGTATTCACAGCGCATCACTTTTTCCACATTTTGTTATGTTACAGCCTTATTCCAAATGGATTAAATTCATTTTTTTCCTCAGAATTCTACACACAACACCCCATAATGACAACGTGAAAAAAGTTTACTTGAGATTTTTGCAAATTTATTAAAAATAAAAAAATTGAGAAAGCACATGTACATAAGTATTCACAGCCTTTGCAATGAAGCACACAATTGAGCTCAGGTGCATCCTGTTTCCCCTGATCATCCTTGAGATGTTTCTGTAGCTTAATTGGTGTCCACCTGTGGTAAATTCAGTTGATTGGACATGATTTGGAAAGGTACACACCTGTCTATATAAGGTCCCACAGTTGACAGTTCATGTCAGAGCACAAACCAAGCATGAAGTCAAAGGAATTGTCTGTAGACCTCCGAGACAGGATTGTCTCGAGGCACAAATCTGGGGAAGGTTACAGAAAAATTTCTGCTGCTTTGAAGGTCTCAATGAGCACAGTGGCCTCCATCATTCGTAAATGGAAGAAGTTCGAAATCACCAGGACTCTTCCTAGAGCTGGCCAGCCATCTAAACTGAGCGATCGGGGGAGAAGGTCCTTAGTCAGTTAGGTGACCAAGACCCCGATGGTCACTCTGTCAGAGCTCCAGGGGTATTCTGTGGAGAGAGGAGAACCTTCCAGAAGGCCAACCATCTCTGCAGCAATCCACCAATCAGGCCTGTATGGTAGAGTGGCCAGACGGAAGCCACTCCTTAGTAAAAGGCACATGGCAGCCCGCCTGGAGTTTGCCAAAAGGCACCTGAAGGACTCTCAGACCATGAGAAAGAAAATTCTCTGGTCTGATGAGACAAAGATTGAACTGTTTGGTGTGAATGCAAGGCGTCATATTTGAAAGAAACCAGGCACCGCTCATCACCAGGCCAATACCATCCCTACAGTGAAGCATGGTGGTGGCAGCATCATGCTGTGGGGATGTTTTTCAGTGGCAGGAACTGGGAGACTAGTCAGGATAAAGGGAAAGATGACTGCAGCAATGTACAGAGACATCCTGGATGAAAACCTGCTCCAGAGTGCTCTTGACCTCAGACTGGGGAGACGGTTTATCTTTCAGCAGGACAACGACCCTAAGCACACAGCCAAGATATCAAAGGAGTGGCTTCAGGACAACTCTGTGAATGTCCTTGAGTGGCCCAGCCAGAGCCCAGACTTGAATCCGATTGAACATCTCTGGAGAGATCTTAAAATGGCTGTGCACCTACGCTTCCCATCCAACCTGATGGAGCTTGAGAGGTGCTGCAAAGAGGAATGGGCGAAACTGGCCAAGGATAGGTGTGCCAAGCTTGTGTCATCATATTCAAAAAGACTTGAGGCTGTAATTGCTGCCAAAAGTGCATCGACAAAGTATTGAGCAAAGGCTGTGAATACTTATGTACAGTACATGTGATTTCTCAGATTTTTAGTTTTAATAAATTTGCAAAAACCTCAAGTAAACTTTTTTCACGTTGTCATTATGGGGTGTTGTGTGTGAGGAAAAAAATGAATTTATTTTGGAATAAAGCTGTAACATAACAAAATGTGGAAAAAGTGATGCGCTGTGAATACTTTCCGGATGCACTGTATGCTGCTCATAAGGGTGTACAAATGCCCTAAATTAAAGAGTAATAAAAATGCAGGTAAAAACAGTCTGTCGCTGAAGCTGCTCCTCTGTCTGGAGATGATACTGTTCAGTGGATGCAGTGGATTCTCCATTATTGACAGGAGCCTGCTGAGTGCCCGTCACTCTGCCACGGATGTCAAACTGTCCAGCTCCATGCCTACAATAGAGCCTGCTTTCCTCACCAGTTTGTCCAGTCGTGAGGCGTCCTTCTTCTTAATGCTGCCTCTCCAGCACACCACTGTGTAGAAGAGGGCACTTGCCACAACCGTCTGATAGAACATCTGCAGCATCTTATTGCAGATGTTGAAGGACGCCAGCCTTCTAAGGAAGTATAGTCAGCTCTGTCCTCTCTTGCACAGAGAATCAGTATAGGCAGTCCAGTCCAATTTATCATCCAGCTGCACTCCCAGGTACTTATAGGTCTGCACCCTCTGCACACAGTCACCTCTGATGATCATGGGGTCCATGAGGGGCCTGGGCCTCCTAAAATCCACCACCAGCTCCTTGGTTTTGCTGGTGTTCAGGTGTAGGTGGTTTGAGTCGCACCATTTAACAAAGTCCATGATGAGGTTCCTATACTCCTCCTCCTGCCCACTCCTGATGCAGCCCACGATAGCAGTGTCGTCAGCGAACTTTTGCATGTGGCAGGACTCCAAGTTGAATTGGAAGTCCGATGTATATAGGCTGAACAGGACCGGAAAAGTACAGTCCCCTGTGGCGCTCCTGTGTTGCTGACCACAATGTCAGACCTGCAGTTCCCGAGATGCACATACTGAGGTCTGTTTTGTAAGATAGTCCACGATCCATGCCACCAGGTATGAATCTACTCCCATCTCTGTCAGCTTGTCCCTAAGGAGCAGAGGCTGGATGGTGTTGAAGGCGCTAGAGAAGTCTAGAAACATAATTCTTACAGCACCACTGCCTCTGTCCAAGTGGGAGAGTGATCGGTGTAGCATATAGATGATGGCATCCTCCGCTCCCACCTTCTCCTGGTATGCGAAGTGCAGAGGGTCGAGGGCGTGGTATACCTGTGGCCTCAGGTAGTGAAGCAGCAGCCGCTCCATGATCTGCATCACATGTGACATCAGAGCGACAGGCCGGAAGTCGTTCAGCTCACTATGGACTTTGGTACTGGGGTGATACAAGATGTTTTTCAAAGCCTCGGGACTCTCCCCTGTTCCAGGCTCAGGTTGAAGATGCGCTGTAGAGGACTCCCCAGCTCCAGCGCACAGACCTTCAGCAGTTGTGGCGATACTCCATCTGGACCTGCTGCTTTGCTGGCATGAAGTCTCCTCAGCTCTCTGCTCACCTGTGCTGCTGTAATTGTGGGTGAGGATGTCTCTCCTATGCTGGTATCAGCAGAAGGATGGGTGGAGGGTGTAGTACTCCGAGGTGAGAGTGGATTAGGGTGGTCAAACCTGTTAAAGAAGTTGTTCATTTGGTTTGCTCTCTTCACGTGTCTCTCGATGGTGGCATCCCGCTTTGAGCTGCAGCCAGTGATGATCTTCATCCCATCCCACACTTCCTTCATGCTGTTATTCTGCAACTTCTGCTCCAGCTTTCTCCTGTACTGCTCCTTCGCCACCCTGAGCTGGACTCTGAGTTCCTTCTGCACACGCTTGAGCTCATGCTGATCACCGCCTTTAAAAGCCCTTTTCTTCTGGTTTAAAAAGGCCCTTGATGTTACTTGTAATCCATGGCTTGTTGTTAGCATAGCAGCGTACTGTTCTTACTGGAACTACAATGTCCATACAGAAGTTGATGTAGTCAGTAGTGCAGTCAACAACCTCCTCAATGTTCTCACTATGTGATCCCTGCAGGATATTGCAGTCCGTAGTTCCAAAGCAGTCCCTCAGAGCCTGCTCTGCCTCGGGGGACCACTTCCTGAATGAGCGTGTGGTTGTAGGTAGCTCCCTCACTCTTGGTTTGTAATGAGGCTGAAGCAGGTTATGATCTGCTTTCCCAAGTGCAGGCAGTGGGGTGGCACTGTATGCGTCTTTAACATTTGCATACAGTAAATCAATAGTCTTATTTCCCAGGGTGTTACAGTCCACATACTGGGAGAAGGCAGGTAATGTTTTGTCCAGCGTCACATGGTTAAAATCTCCAGCAATTAGCACAAGCGCCTCAGTATGCTGCGTTTGTAACTTAGCAACAGCAGAATGGATGATGTCACTCGCTGTCTCCAGATCCGCCCGAGGAGGGATGTAAACAATACCCACAATGACGTGTCCAAACTCTCTGGGCAAGTAATAGGAACACAAACTTATGGCCAACAGTTCGATGTCCCTACATCAAGTGGAGATTTTGACATTTACATGTCCAGAGTTACACCACCGTGTATTGACATAGAGAGCTAGACCTCCTCCATTATGGTTCCCAAAAATGTAAATCAAAAATGTAGTTTTGATGGGGGATTTTAATATTTGTTTTGATGTGGAAGGTGACACTTTTAGAAAATGTTTTTCTTATACGCTAAACAAAGCAGGGTTTTGTCAGGTTTTTAAAGGCCCGGCTCATTGTTATAATTACATATTAGATCTAATTTTTACTTACAGATTTGAGAATTCAACATTTAAAAGTTATCTGTGCACACTACTCAATTACATGTGATATGATTTTTCTCTTACCAAAACAAAAAAAAATGAAGGGCAGTGTGAAACTGGAATTATAATTCAAAATTTGTAGCTATTCTGAGAAACTCAAGATAATTATGGAAAAAAAGGAAATTAACTGACATTTAACTGTAGTGTGCCTAAGAAAGAGGCCTTGGATACAGTAGCTCTTCTTAAAACAAAAGTAATTAACGCACTTTTAAATTTGAGTGCAAAAAACTGAATTGTTGATGGAAAGCAGCAAAGCTGCAAAAATTCAAAACTGCATGGACAAACAGTTTTAAAAAGCAGAAAAAGAGCTCTTTTAATGGCCTGTTCTCACTTCTATTCTAGATTAATAGATGTCAACAAAAATAATCCTTTTAAGCGGTTTAGAACAGTTGCTAATCTAACATATACCTGCAAACATTACCAGTGCAGATTGTTTGAACTTCTTTAATGGTACAATTGACAATATAAAACAATATAAGATGATGTGTATAATCTAATATACACATCACCTTGCAAACTAATTATTGTAGTGTCAAGCACTCTCTCCTTGTGCACACCACTTTAAAAAGTTTAACTTGGTAACATAAAAAGGAAGTCAAAACTATAATTTCTAAAATTAAATCTACTCCCTGTTCCCTATACCCACTCCTCACAAAACTAGTGAAAATCTCAATGGCTGTTCTGGCAGCACTTATTCTTTGCATTATCAATAGTTCATTACTGACTGGCACAGTTCCTGATGCACAGTTATCAGACTGTTACAGAAAAAGTCAGAACTAGACCCACATACACTTAACAATTATTGACATATTTCAAATGCACTTTTTCTTTCTAAAGTATTTTAAAAAGTAGCTATCACACATCTTCAGTCTCTCCTTTTCATATCACGATTTATTTGACAAATTCTAGTCTGCCTTCTGCACTGGTCACAGTATAAAAATGACATTTTAATTCATCTTCTAATGGGGGAAACTCCACAGTAATTATGTTGTTAGATTTAAGCACAGGCTTTGACACCATTGATCAAGAATGTCTCACTGGGGTTAGTACTCAGACCATCACTGTTTTTATTTTGCATGCTTTCATTGGTTACTATCATTAGAAAACATAACATTTGTTTCACTTGTTTGCAGATGATCCCCTGTTTTTTTAAGATCAAATGATGTTTCTCTGAAAGTGTTCTTAATTAAATGTTGTCAATGAATTAAATGAGTAGAGGGCTGAGAGTTACTTTTCTCTGAATACAAAAAAAAGGAAGAAATGCAAGTTATTTTAGGGAATGATGCAGACCGCAGCAATGCTCTGTCAAATTTTTTAACTCAGTAGGACAAACCATTCATTTTATTAAATCAGCAACTGACTGGGCATTATCTTTGACACAAGCATGCTTTTTTCCATCTAAAAATATTAGAAAATTAAAACAGCATCTAAATATAGTTGATACTGATAAATAACTTCATGTAATTATTTCTAGTAGGATTGACTACTGTATTATGTTATTCACTGGCTTCCAGGATTTTTACATTTGTGAGAGATGCTTGCTGATCCAGCACCTTGAGCTTGGGGTCATTGAACTCAAAGAAGAGGAGATTAGCCTATGCTGTAGTAAGGAATTGATGCCCAGATGTCGCTTAGAATGATAGTGTACACCTCCAAAGTAGTGTGGGAGGAGACTGCAGACCAGAGAGGTAAAACTAGGATTGTCATGGTTGGATGTAAGCACAAGATACTCCAGATGGAGAATCGCCACGACTGCTGAAGGTCTGTGGGTCAGAGCTGGGGAGTCCTCTACAGTGCATCTTCAACCTGATCCTGGAACAGGGGAGAGTCTCGAGGCTTTGGAAAACATCTTGCATCACCCCAGTCCCAAAGGTATCACGTCCTAGTGAGCTGAACGACTTCCGGCCTGTCGCTCTGACGTCACATGTGATGAAGACCATGGAGAGGCTGCTGCTTCACCACCTGAGGCCACAGGTCCAACACGCCCTCGACCCTCTGCAGTTCGCATACCAGGAGAAGGTGGGAGCGGATGATGCCATCATCTATATGCTACACCGATCACTCTCCCACTTGAACAGAGGCAGTGGTGCTGTAAGAATTATGTTTCTAGACTTCTCTAGTGCCTTCAACACCATCCAACCTCTGCTCCTTAGGGACAATCTGACAGAGGTGAGAGTAGATTCATACCTAGTGGCATGGATCGTGGACTATCAATACAACTTGGAGTCCTGCCACGTGCAAAAGTTCGCTGACGACACTGCTATCGGGGGCTGCATCAGGAGTGGGCAGGAGGAGGAGTATAGGAACCTCATCATGGACTGTTAAATGGTGCGACTCAAACCACCTACACCTGAACACCAGCAAAACCAAGGAGCTGGTGGTGGATTTGGGGAGGCCCAGACCCCTCATGGACTGCCAATACTGATGCTCTGTGTAAGAAAGGACAGAGCCGGTTATACTTCCTTAGAAGGCTGGTGTTCTTCAACATCTGCAATAAGATGCTGCAGATGTTCTATCAGACGGTTGTGGCAAGTGCCCTCTTCTACGCGGTGGTGTGCTGGGGAGGCAGCATTAAGAAGAAGGACGCCTCACGACTGGACAAACTGGTGAGGAAAGCAGGCTCTATTGTAGGCATGGAGCTGGACAGTTTGACATCCGTGGCAGAGTGATGGGCACTCAGCAGGCTCCTGTCAATAATGGAGAATCCACTGCATCCACTGAACAGTATCATCTCCAGACAGAGGAGCAGCTTCAGTGACAGACTGTTTTTACCTGCATTTTTATTACTCTTTAATTTAGGGCATTTGTACACCCTTATGAGCAGCATACAGTGCATCCGGAAAGTATTCACAGCGCATCACTTTTTCCACATTTTGTTATGTTACAGCTTTATTCCAAAATAAATTCATTTTTTTCCTTACACATAACACCCCATAATGACAACGTGAAAAAAGTTTACTTGAGGTTTTTGCAAATTTATTAAAACTAAAAAATCTGAGAAATCACATGTACTGTACATAATGTGACGGACGACCGGCTATGGACTCCGGTCGTCACCCCCAGGCCGCTAGGAGGAGCCCTCCGGACAGCATATTGGTGCCCCGAGTTCCAGCAGGGCCTCATGGACTTTGTAGTTTCTATACACAGCCCTGCTGGATACCTTGGGGGCCGCCAGGAGTCGCTGTGAAGGGGCTAGTGGACTCTTGTATGCCCTATAACCCGGGAGTGCATGTCAGTCACGTGACTCGAGGAAGTGACGTGCTCCCGGGATGAAGAGGAGGACTGTTTGCCCTGACCCGGAAGGAAATGGACTTGTGGGTTTGGTTTGGAACCACTTCCGGGTCGGGGGCTATAAAAGGACTATGGGTAAGCCCAGACATTTGAGCTGAGCTGGGTGGAAGGGTGGTAATGCGTCTGGGAGTGTGGAGGATTATTGTTATTATTATTATTGACTATTGTGGAGAGGAGGGTGCTTTGTGCACTATTATTATTATTTCTAATAATAAACCATTATTGGACTTTTACCTGGTGTCTGACGTGTAGTCTGAGGGTTCAAGGGGTCACGGAGACCTCTAATCTGTCACAATTGGCGTAGTCGGCAGGAGGATTCTCTGGCTGTCGATTTTGGCAGAGGACCTGTATTTAAAAATTTTATTGTGGACAGAACCCCAAGAAGACAGCGTCAGGACGCACAGAAAAGTTCACCATACTCCGTGGGCTGCGCTGATGAATCTCGCCTCGTATCTGGTCGAGATGGGAAAAAAATCCGGAAAAAAGAAGGTACACACCGACTGGATGAAGGCCGCGACCGACGCCGAGCTGACCTGGGCTTACCTGACTGGGTGTGAGGTGGACCGTGAGCCGATTAAGGCTGAACAAGCCCGAAGGGCACAACAGCAAGAACGCTGTCAGCAATCGGCCGCGCCGAAAGCCCTAATTGGACTAGGGACACCGCTGACAAATCTGGAGGTATGTGCCGGGAAAAAGCCCGAAGTTTCGGGCAGTTTTTCTTCCTATTTTGCAGAAACATACCTCCAGAGAGCGGACGGCACGTCAGATGCCTGCCACGTACCTCACCAAGATGGCCGCGGTACACAGAAGGCAGGCCAGGCTAGGAGTCGTCAATCTACCAGCCCATTCGAGGAAAACGACCACGTGACCTCGCGCGATGGAGGCTGGGATAGAGAAGGTCAACAACGGTCCTTTGGTGAGGTCAGTTTTCCCCCGACGGTTCAGAGCTCCCTGAAGGGGAAGGGGGCAGCGAGCGAAGCAGCGCCAACTTCACATCAAGGTAAAGAGGGGCGGGAAGTGACTGTAGTGTCTGCACACAAAGCTAAAAAGGCAGACCTCAGTCGGCTTGTTGCAGCCACCCGTCCCTCAGAAGACTCCAACTCCCAAGAGTCTTTGCGTGACACTGAGCACGTGCCGACAACGGACGTGCCCATTGGCTCACGGCCGGTAGCAGTGCCCAGGCCGTCTAAAATGCGGGACTCAAATCCCCAGAAGCCTTCACGAAGCCCAGCAGAGCACGTGCCAGAAGCGGACGTGCTCATTGGTTACCGGTCGGCAGGTGATCATAACAAGGAAGTAGCCTTACCGCCGGCCGAGACAAATAACTTTATAAACTTAGGGGAGCTCGAGAAATGTCTCGCGCCCCTTTACACTTTCTTCCAGGGTCTGGAGGAACTAAAAGCACGAGTGGAGGAGCTGGGAGCTGCAGCCGAAGCGCCGTTGAAGGGACTGCAGGAATACCTTCGGCGGTTAGGCCGTGAAGTCCCGGCCTCGATTAATGCGGCGGTGCAGGTAGGTGCCCTCTGTACCGTATATAATAAGGGGACACAGTGTGAACCGGCACCGCGTTTAAAAAGTAGCGGTTGCCAAAGCGCTGTGAACCCGACATTGGAATGTGGCACAATGACGGAGTGGTCGGGAAATTGTCCGTTAGAACCGGAGCCGCGGTATCAGACGCTGGTCTGGACTAATGCAGACTTTAAGAGCCCGACCCGCGTGGAAAAGGGGTTGCCGTTGGTTACTGGAGGGGCGGAGGAATTGCCAATCGAACCGGGGCGGCTGGATAGTGCTGTTACCCGGAACGATGTGGTACTAATGACGCCGCCTCCAATAATACATAGGACAACGGGCATGCAAACAGCAAAGAGGCTCTCTCTTTTCCATAGAGAGCCTCACGCTGTGCACAAGCCCCAGACAAAGCAGGAGTTCCCCGAATTAAAACGAGGGTCTCCTAACAAAATAAAGAAAAGGGCAGAGAGCAGCAAAGCGGCCGTTAAACCCTCCTTGGCGGAGGACAGGGTGGAGCTGACGGAATTCCCGAGGTGTTTCCGGTCTCGGGAAGTGAAGCCAACAGGAGGACGTCAGCGGTGCTACAACTGCCGGCAACCGGGCCACGTGTGGCGTAGTTGTCCCCGAAGGACAGGGGAGCGGTGGGATAACAGATACACCGTTCCCCCAAGGTTCGCTGGGGGATCTAGACAGCAGAACCACGGCCCGGATCTCGCGTCCTCCTGGAGGAGGACGTCCCTTGCGGGAATCAACGCTCCGCCCCACTGGTCATCGCTAAGGGGGAGGGACTGTGACGGACGACCGGCTATGGACTCCGGTTGTCACCCCCAGGCGGCTAGGAGGAGCCCTCCGGACAGCATATTGGTGCCCCGAGTTCCAGCAGGGCCTCATGGACTTTGTAGTTTCTATACACAGCCCTGCTGGATACCTTGGGGGCCGCCAGGAGTCGCTGTGAAGGGGCTAGTGGACTCTTGTATGCCCTATAACCCGGGAGTGCATGTCAGTCACGTGACTCGAAGAAGTGACGTGCTCCCGGGATGAAGAGGAGGACTGTTTGCCCTGACCCGGAAGGAAATGGACTTGTGGGTTTGGTTTGGAACCACTTCCGGGTCGGGGGCTATAAAAGGACTATGGGTAAGCCCAGACATTTGAGCTGAGCTGGGTGGAAGGGTGGTAATGCGTCTGGGAGTGTGGAGGATTATTGTTATTATTATTATTGACTATTGTGGAGAGGAGGGTGCTTTGTGCACTATTATTATTATTTCTAATAATAAACCATTATTGGACTTTTACCTGGTGTCTGACGTGTAGTCTGAGGGTTCAAGGGGTCACGGAGACCTCTAATCTGTCACAATAAGTATTCACAGCCTTTGCTCAATACTTTGTCGATGCACCTTTGGCAGCAATTACAGCCTCAAGTCTTTTTGAATATGATGCCACAAGCTTGGCACACCTATCCTTGGCCAGTTTCGCCCATTCCTCTTTGCAGCACCTCTCAAGCTCCATCAGGTTGGATGGGAAGCGTCGGTGCGCAGCTATTTTAAGATCTCTCCAGAGATGTTCAATCGGATTCAAGTCTGGGCTCTGGCTGGGCCACTGAAGGACATTCACAGATTTGTCCTGAAGCCACTCCTTTGATATCTTGGCTGTGTGCTTAGGGTCGTTGTCCTGCTGAAAGATAAACCGTCTCCCCAGTCTGAGGTCAAGAGCACTCTGGAGCAGGTTTTCATCCAGGATGTCTCTGTACATCTATCTATCTATCTATCTATCTATCTATCTATCTATCTATCTATCTATCTATCTATCTATCTATCTATCTATCTATCTATCTATCTATCTATCTATCTATCTATCTATCTATCTATCTATCTATCTATCTATCTATCTATCTATCTATCTATCTATCTATCTATCTATCTATCTATCTATCTATCTATTCAGCCCATCAAAGCTTGCCAGTCCTATCCACTTATTTCTTCCAAAAAAACATCGTCGAGTTTTGAAAGTTCCCAACGTCTTACTATCTACCACACTACTTGGTAGCTTATTCCAAGTCTCTATCATTCTTTGTGTAAAGAAAAACTACCTAATGTTTGTGCGAAATTTACCCTTAACAAGTTTCCAACTGTGTCCCCGTGTTCTTGATGAACTAATTTTAAAATAACAGTACTAATTCCCTTCATAATTTTAAACACTTCAATCATGTCACCTCTTAATCTTCAGCACAAAACTGTGCTTTTTCATTTCAATTTTTCATTCTATTTATTTTGTCTGGTGACAAACAACAGGGACAGCTTAGCTGGGGTCCCAAAAATCTTTCCAATTTCAGGTTGTACTTCCACTGCCCAACCACTATAGTCATATATATAGTCACATGCGTGGGACAGGCAGACAGTTAACAGGTTCGAATAAATATGTTTCTCTGCTGGACCAGGGGTTGGCGCTGTGCTCTCTTTCAGAAGAGCCTGCCTCCAAAGATGTCACATTCTGCTTCCAGTCCCTTTGAACCCTCTTCTTCCTGTCAGCCATCTATATAATGGCCATGTTTTTCATTTATACCTCAGTTCTCTTTTGGACTCACGTCTGTAAAGACCTTTTGTGATTTGACTACTCAATTTAACTATACTGCCTAGTTTACGGGGTGGCTACCCCAAACCTTTTTCTTTCTTTCTGTTTGCTTTGCTTATTTTACAATATATATTTAGCCCCTGGGAGTAATTCTTGGGCCACAACATTGTACCCTGGATGCATGTCTAGATCAGGTAGAAGTTTTACCTGACAGGGGAGTCTCCTCTCAGCAGCTCCCCCAACAGCACCCATGGAAACCAATAGGGCCTCCCTCCAGAACTACAACACTTATGCAACCCTACAAGTGCCCAGATGGGAGCCATATCAGAGAAATGCAGGCTGCCACCCAGTGTGCCATAGAAGTGTGATAAATGCATACATATATTGACATATAAGACTGGATGCAGGCAGACTAAACAGATAAACTTTTAACATATAGGCTGGCTGTTTACTGGTATTTAGAGTTCTGCTTTATCTTTGCACAGATCAAAAATGTTTTCCAGTACCAAGTCTTTAAAGATGATGTTCGATGTTGTGTGGAATTGTTGCTTTGTTGTTGGTCCAGGTTCAAGTGAAGGATTCTTCATGTACTGGAGTGTACTCATTCTTTTTGCTTCATGATCCCTAGTCTGGGATGTGCAGTGCTTTCCTCAATTCAGCCCTTTGCTATGTTATCTGCAAATTCATGGAGAAAAGCATCAGTCCTTCTGGCACAAGACTTTTGATACTGAAGTTCCCTTCTTGACATAATGACTGCTCCTCAGTAGACGAGGCTCAGTGCTTAGCTTGGATAACTGAGTTTGTCAGCTTCAGCTCTCCAAGGAAAAGCAGTTCATAGCTTTTAAGGTTTCAGAGTCCAGGTTTATAAAGGTCATTTTCATATTTCCCCTTCTCTGGGAAAGGGTGCCCGAAGAGAATCCCTAGGGAATTCAGTGAGTATCTAGGAAATATCCCAGAGAGCTTCTTCAGGATGGTGCAGAGTTTTATGGTAATGTTTAACTTCTCCTGATTGGATTAAAGTCACACCAGTTTACAAAACCAGTAGTTATTCTGTCCATGCTAGTTCTCATAGCTTGAATCAAGGTCTTTTTTCTTGCTTGAGTCCATTTTACACCTTCTGGCTCAAGAGGTCTGCAAAGGGGTCTCTGGAGAGATGTTAGTGCAACTCTGATTTATACCTTTCCAGACTGATCCTGGTACAAACTGGAGTTCAGTTACTTAGTTTGGAATGCAAGAGGGGGGTTTGTGCATCTGGATACCTGTATACCTGTTAAATATGCTTTCTTAACAGACCTGGGGCCTCATGTATAACACCGTGCGTAGAACTCACACTATAACATGGCGTAAGCACAAAAGCGGGAATGTGCGTACGCACAGAAAAATCCAGATGCATGAATCTGTGCATATGCAAACTTTCACGTTCTTCCACTACATAAATCCCGATCAGCGTGAAAAGTAACGCACGTGCACGCGCCTTCTGTCCCGCCCCAACTCCTCCCAGAATTATGCCTCTTTAAATATGCAAATTGATATAAATAGCCTTCTGTGAAAAGACAATGGGAAAGGCACGGGGGAAAATATAAGAATTTCAGCGAATACCAAGTGGAGGCAAAGAAAAAACATACTATTTGTTGGTTTAAACAGTGGTATAATCAACAAAAGAAAGTTTATCGAGTGACATAGTGTCGGAGAAACTCGAAAGCTCAAGTTCACAAAGTCGCACAGTGCCCGAAATAAAAAAGAAGTTGTCACATACAATAATAATAATTCATTACATTTATATAGCGCTTTTCTCAGTACTCAAAGTGCTATCCACACAGGGAGGAACCGGGAAGCGAACCCACAATCTTCCACAGTCTCCTTGCTGCAAAGCAGAAGCACTACCACTGCGCCACCTGTGAGGACAAAGTTGGTGTGAAAAAGCGACTCATAGCGGACCGTCTGAGTGTCATATGAAAGCTTATTAGGGTACAGAGAAAAAAAATAGGCACACAGTGGGAAAAAAAGCACGAAATGTCAACTTTAATCTCGAAATTTCCACTTTAATCATGTAGTTTATTTTGTCATTAAAGTAGAACATCATAAACTTCATCTTAAAATCGTTTATTTTACTAGTTTCTCAAATCCCATCATAACTAAAGTAGGATGTTAAATGCTTTGTTCTGTGTTCGATCTTCTATGTGCTCTATGTGTGTGAATCACTACGTGCTTCCATTCTTTCTCTTTCTCCAACAGGACACAGAATCCATTACATTCGTGATATTACAGCTCTCTGAATAATTAAAATACTGAGATGTATACGTGATATGTTTTTCATGATGATAGGAATGAAAGCATGTTATTAAACATGGGAACACGGTGGCACAGTGATTGTTCATATCTCACGCAAGAGGCTTGCTGCGCCATGCGTGACCTTTGATGAAATAATTTATTACAGAAGTACTGTCTCTTTCAAACGTACTAACCTCCAATTCCTGTCCTTACATTTCTTTCTCCAAATACCCAATCGCCACACAATCAGCTCTGTAATAGACGTTAAGCCATCTGTAAGCCATCTGTAAGCTTAGATTCTTCAAAACTTTTAAGGAACATTGAAATATCTTCGTAGTACATGTTTAATTATTCTATCCGTCTATCCTTCCAGTGTCGCGTCAGCACCAGCAATAATACAGCGCAAGGCAGGAGCTATCCGTAAACTAGCTAGTGCTGCGGCACCGTGTCCTCACATGTTTAATTATTAACAATACAGATTATTTAAATGAAGTTAAAGTTTTATCTGTATACTATAAGCAACATATTTTGCTGCATTTCATCTTAAAAATGATATCGTCATCATACGCGCTTTATAAAGTGGCGCAGGTTGTGCAATATTATAACTGTAGTGCAAGTTTACAGTGGGGTAATTGTACTTATAAGTACAAACAGTTCTACAAGGAGCACTTGATGGACTAATTGAGTGCATTTATAGTTCTTGGGATGAAACTGTTTCTGAAACGCGAGGTCCGTACAGGAAAGACTTTGATGCGTTTTGCCATGGCTGAGGTAGTGTGTGCTTGAAACTGTATACCGATAATTCTCTTTCCGATCAGCTGCTGCTGCGATTCCCCACTCAGATACAGTGATTTAAATACTCCGAGTGGTGCAGTGAGAGTAATATGGAAAAAGATGATCCGCTGTGGCAACCCTTAACGGGAGCAGCTGAAAGAAGAACAAGATGCAGTGAGAGTAACAACGCTAAAGCAGTTATGGTATTTGGAATACTATGGCTATTCCCTGGACCATTATATTGCTACAGATTAATTACAATCAGACGCATTACACTAATAAACAATATGCAGTTAATTTCAGTGTATTTATAAAGCCGCGTCAGGAATGTGGGTCTAAGAAAGAAAGAGTAACCACACAGGAACAGTAGCACTGCTTTGATGCTGTGTGCCGCCAGTCTGCAAAACCGAGCAGAGAAATTGCGTACGCCAGGGTATGAAGTACCGTGGAAATGTGCGTGGCTTTACGCCAAGTTTAGGTTTTATACATCGCGATTTGAGCGTGGAAACGTTCGTACGCAACATTTCTGTGCGTATGCACCGTTTATACATGAGGCCCCTGGTGTGCCACTAAAGTCCACTCTGTCCTACAGCATTGAATGTAAATTTGTAAGTTGAATGTAAATCTCCAACTTGTAGGATTCTCTTTCTCCATCTCTCTCTCTCTCTCTCTCTGCCTAACCATGTAAAATGTGCTATTTATAGATTGCATCGATAAATCAATAGTAAATTACATTATTAAAAAGCAAAATGAAGTCACTGAAACAAAAATAAAATTAAAATGTGCTTTCAGCTGAAACCATCCAGTCAATAATAAAGTGGTGTACGATATTTGAGTGAAGCAGGAAAAATTACCACAAAAACTATTACGTTAAATTTTTTTTTTGCTACTGTGTGAAATTTCACACCCTCTTATAAAGCTTCAGTTACCAGGTAGTGTACCAGATAAGAGATCTTTGGGGACTTTCAACATCTGACATTATTTTGACAAAGTAAGGTGAATAGAGCTAATGAGCTTCTTTGGGCACAATAGCTTGTTCTTGTCAAAATTACTGTAATGTTATCTCAGATAAAATCATATTGTATCTTGTTAAAAATTGTTGACAGGATTTCCTGATGAAATGTGCAATCTTTCAAATTAATGCAAGACTTTATTGAAATTTCTCACTAGTAAATTACTTCCTTTCTCATATGCAGGATGGATTTCTAAACCAAATTCTATTTGTTGCATCAGATGATGTTCAATTGCAGTGGATGCATTACTTGGTAAAAATGACTAACTTTAAAGCTTTCCTTCTTTATTCATGTTTTCATATTTAAGGTGTTTCTTGACCCAGTACCTTTGATTAAAATTCCTAGAAAATCCAATTCAGAACCACATTATTATTGGTTATAAAAAAACTACACATGGTTGTCCAATATTGGGTAAAATGTATGAAATAATGTTCCTTTTTCATTGAAATTTGAAAATTATGTTTCTTACAAATGTATGCATTAAACAATTGTATTATTGCACATAGGTTATGGAAATTGTAATATTGTATTGAACAATTATGTTGTGAAAATTTGTTACTTAAGTAAACCAGAATAAATGCTAGACTGCATTAGCCAAGCTTTCCATGTGTTCAGGTGCCCATTTAGGATTTGTCAATGTCACAATCAGATTTTGTCTTATATTTTGATGAGTATAGTTGAGTAGCTGCACACTTTCTTGCAGTGGAAACAAAGGAAAGCTGTCTGGTGAGGTTTACTGCTGTTCTAAAGCCATGCAACTCAATCTTGTAAACAGTCTGCATTTTGAGACACATACAAAAGACAAAGGTAGCTATATGCAATGTTTTAAAGGTGCTGACCATGTGACAAAACATTTAGAGAGGCAGCACTAGGTGATGTGTTCATTTCGTCACTTTTAAAGTAGTAGTGCAGCCATGGGTTGGCCAGGCCCACCAACTTTGCATTTTGGACCAACCAATTAGAAAACCTAAATTAAACTTCCATGAACAATCATATTTAGTCAATATGAAGACACCACTAGATGATGATTGGCTTGATTGGTGGAGCAATTTGCAAAAATGATCACCAAAGGAGGCTATCATTCACTTTCATTCAAAGCAAGAGAAGCAGCAGACAGCATAATATTTTTTTATAAAAAAAGACACAATGACCAAGATGAAATTGATTCAATGAGAGGTTAGAAGTCGTTAGTCTCATCAGCGGCTCCTGAGTTAGCTCTTCAAATGTAAAATTTAATACCGTCAACAAGTGACATGGCAAGAATTGATGCAAAATCTTCCATTACACATGGACACTCACCTTCCGACTTACCCATTACAGATAAGCCACCGACCCAACCTGAACACAATTCACTCCCCGGTCAGCAAAACTGCAGGCAAAAATAGGAATTTCTCTGTCTGGTGGTATGAAATGTTCCCATGGCTGGAGTACAACACTTCAAAAGATGCTGTATTTTGTAAGCTATGTTGCCACTTCCCTGAATTCTCTACTGAGGATTGATTCGTAAAAATTGGCTTTAAAGACTGGAAACACTTTCTCCACGCTTATGATAAATATGCTAGTAGCAAGACAGAATGCAACAGTTGAGATATTGAAAGTAATTGGTTTATAATCAGTGACAGGAAAATCAAGTGCAGTAAAATTAGAATGAGTTGAACCAGAGGAGCACACTAAATCAAGTGTGCGCTCTTTACAATGAGTAGGGAAAGTAATGTGATAAGTAGCACCTTGACATTCTAGAACAGGTACAGTCAGAAGAAAAAGAACACTCTAGAAAGTCAACATGAACATTAACTGCTTCTCAATCTCTATCTTTTAACAAAAGAATGCATACACTTGTGCTGAGAAGCAATCAATTAGGTCCCAATGTTAGAAAAAGGAACTAAGCCCAATAAGAATAAAGGTGCAAAGACTTGAGCCCCCCCTCTGTGCATGATTATGATTGTAGGTATCTAAATAATGTATTTGTTTATACAGTACTGCTCCTTAATATATTACTATAATTTATTTTCTTTGTTTACATCTGAATGAATTAGAGTTCTTCACTTATTGACTTACAAGTAAAAGTTTCAAAACAAAGTGCTGCAACTGTGTAATGGAAAAATGGTGATCTTTGGCCCAGGTGACTGGGGTTTGATCACAGCACTAAATGAAAACCTTTGTTTAAGGGATACTCTTTTTTTAAATAATACTAAGCAAACACTAAGCCTTTATTAAAATAAATACAGTAATATCAATTTTAATCTCATCCAGTTCTGTGCTGTTGGCCATATGCATAGAATAGAGACTGAGGATAGGAATTTGTAAAATATCAGCAAGGATTGATAACATTATTTCAATTCCATGTGCAACTTTGTCTTAGAAGTAAATTTTTTCTGAGTCTTTTATTTGACTTCTAAGAGCGCGTTTTCAGACATTTTTACAGGATCTCAAATATTTTACTTCTTTGCATCCATATAAAGGAATATGGACTGTTGTTTTGAAATGGTTTAAATTTGTTTCACAAAAATAGGTTGCTCTGTGCTTGTATATGCATGAGTGGGGTAAAGTGATGAAATAGCCGCTGTCTAGATTCAGTTCCTGTCTGGGGGCCAATGCTGCTGGGATAGGCTTTGCCCCCTCAGACTCTTGAATGAATTAAGCTTTTTGGCAATGCTCAACTTTGAATGTGTGTGTACATTTGTGTGTGTGTGTGTGTGTGTGTGTGTATGTGCGTGCGTGCGTGTGAGTGTGTGTGTGTGTGTTAAGTAGCTCCAGGAGAGGAAAAAAAGAATGTGAGCTCTCATAAGGTATATGGGATGGGGGTGGGATTCCTCGGCAGCTTCCATTTATTTTGGAGTGCAAGTAACAAGATTTTAAAGACATCAGGTACATTTAATAATTCAAAAAGATAAAGATACAACATTAAGTTTATAAATGAAATAAACATTTAATTCTGAACACTTACTGTTAACAACTACACAACAAGATAATGCTAGCCTCTATCAAACATCAAAAAAGAAGAAATATAGATTAACCATTAACATATTTTACTAACTCATACTAAAGCTTATGACACTTTTTTCCAGCAATTTTCATTGGTAACCTTCATTTGCATAATCTTAATCTTGGCAGCAAGCTTCCATGAAGCCAGTAGTCTAATGTGGTATACCCAACAATCACTTCAACTAATCATCAACTCATCTTCAAGTGCAATGTATATAATAGAGGGGTAAGAAATTAAGGAACATTTGTGCTTTGGACCTTAAAAACAGAAGAGAAGCTCATCTATTTGATGGTAAAAGAGGTTGTGACTGCAGCTGATCTTGCCAGGCAGCATGCTATTGGCTGTCAGAAAAAGGGCCAAGCACAACTGTGTGGGACGGTCAGCATGTGATTGCTAAATGTGACATAACCAGCAATTTTCAGCTGTTTAAATTGACATGTTCTGGAGATGAGATCAGCAACGGAAATCGGAAAATCAAACATACCCCATGACTAGAAGTCATAATGTGACATCAGCTTAAGTTATACTAACCAAACTTTCACAGTGATGTCTGCAATTTGCCACTGCTGTTCAATTGTCTTAAATGCTGCAGTATCCATTCAAAACTGTACACACCATAGTCCTGGCAGGAGTGTATCATTTCATTGTGTTAAAAGATTGGCACACTGGCTATGGATTTTTATTACTGTGTGTCCAATGTTACTTCTGTTATTTTTGGGTACTGTATTAATTCTTTTCTAACAATTACAAATAGTTTCAACAATATTTCAACAAATGAGTAATTTTTAAATCACCCATCCATTTTCCAGAACCATTCAATTAAAGCACAAGAATGCATTATACAAAAGCAAGTTCATCCCAGCCAATACCCCAAAGCTGCCAGGTGGAGCTCTCCCTGCAGCATGGAGGTGCCCTGAAGGCCTGGAAAATGGGGTTTTTATCCACAGCCCTGCTGGATACCATGGGGGCCGCCAGAGGACGCTGCAGGGAGGCCCAAGGATTATTACGTGCCCTACGCCCCGGAAGTACGTCTTAGTCACAGCGACAGGAGGAATGACATGCTTCCGGGATGAAAAAGAAGAGAACTTTTTATCTGACCCAGAAGTGATGGAAAGTCACATGGACTGGGGGGGTTGTAAACACTTCCGGGTCAGGGAATACAAAAGGACAATGGGAAATCCCAGATGCTGAACTGAGCTAGGTAGAAGGGTGGCAATGCGTCTGGGAGTGTGGAGGATTGTTATTGATTTGTTTATTTATGAGTACTGTATAGTGGAGTGGAGGGTGCTTGGTGCACATTATTATTATAAAATAAATAATAATTGGACTTTTATGTGGTGTCTGATGTCTGGTCTGAGGGTTCAAGGGGTCGACAGTGCCTCTATTTGTCACACAGGACTTTCACCTAGCTATTTTACTCTCTACTGAGACCTTTTGCTAAATTCAAAGTGAGATCTGGGTGAATCCCCCAGGCAATAGAGGGTCACTTCCTCCGGACAGCAAACCAAAATAATCCACCACGTGATGAGGAGTGATCTTGGCACTATTCTTTTACTCATCTGCAATCTCTGATGCATCCCAGTGAGGCACCGAGACAACATATGCTCTCTCTAGCTGGCAAAAAGCACTCACAGAAATCTTTTTACTCTCTCTTAACCGAACTACATTAAAAGCAAACCTTAACTCTAAACACAAAGCAATCCCATTCTAACAGCTTGGGATCTAACCCAGCACCTTATTCCCAAAAGAACAAATGAGCATGCCTCCTCCTACTTTTTCAGGTCAGATGATCGCATCATCTGGAGGGGAATCACGTATAGATGGGGACAAGTCCATTGCAGTTTCACATTGTCGGCTTTGCATCTTTTGAGATTCTGCTGGGAGTTCCCTCTGGGGTACGGAATGGCTTAACGTTTGGTGCCAAAAACTATAGTGGAAATTTAACATCTTATTAAAGGAAGAAACATCCCCTAACAGGACAATTCAGTAATCAGGCAGGAGAAAAGCTGTTCATTGTATCTTTTAATTACTCCTCAGCAAAATGCCTTGGAGAGAGCATTCCTCAAAAGCAGTCTGCTATAGCATGGTCAGAATGGTCAGAGAAACAAAGTATAGGGGTTCATTTTATAAACTACTGAATTTCCATACAGTGTCAATCAATGCATACATTTTACTCTGATTGGATTTATATAAAATAAAAGTTTGTTATATTTTAGTTCTTGTTATACCTTTGAGTTGTGCTACCATCCTTGAAATTTCTGTTCATATAACAACTGTCCATTCTCATTTATAGGTCATCTGCTGATTTTGTAGTCATCTCTTAGTCATCTTTCAGTACATTTTGTTGTTCACTTGACCTTTATCTGGTTTTCCAACATTTAATAACCCTTTATGGTATTTCTTCAAGATGAATGCTATGTTACCCTAAAATTATTCTTCCACACACTGTGGTGGATTGAGCCTCTGTCTAAAATTGCTCCAACAGAGCACCTCCTGGAGGGGTTGGTGGGAGTGTTTCAAAATGGCATCCAAATATACAATCATCCTCTTTTCCAACATCAGCTTCCAGTGCATCCAGGTGATGGAGCAGGCTTTTCTGATAAGTTTGTTCATGCTTTGTACTTCGTTTGTGCTCAGGTTGCCTCCCCAGCAGACTGCAGCATAATAATAATAATAATAATAATAATAATAATACATTTTATTTATATAGCGCCTTTCCCATGCTCAAGGCACTTACAGAATATAATAAAGAACGGCAGAATATACAGTATATAGCATTGTACAAACCAGATAAATAAATAAAGAAGATTAAGACAGTAAATTCTGAAAAAAAAAACAGACAACATAATTGATGGTCTAGCACACACATACAGGTTACATTAGCATCTTGACAGAGAAGTAAACCGAGAGAAAGGTAATAAAGTCAAGTAGAGCTAAAAGCCTTCCTGAACAGATGAGTTTTGAGTTGTTTTTTAAAAGAATTCATGGAGTCAGCTGACCTGATTAATTTTGGTAGGTCATTCCAGAGTCTGGGCGCTATACAGCTGAAGGCCCTGTCACCCATAGAGTGTAGATTAGTGAGGGGCACAACAAGATTACCAGAATCAGAGGACCTTAGTGCGCGGGCAGGCATATAGTGATGGAGGAGGTCACTGATGTAGTTTGGTGCGAGGTTATTTAAAGCTTTGTAGGTTATTAGTAGGATTTTATATTCGATTCTGTAAGACACAGGGAGCCAGTGAAGACGGAGCAGGATGGGTGTGATGTGCTCGCTGCTGCTGGTTCGAGTAAGGACTCTTGCAGCTGAGTTTTGAATAAGCTGGAGCTGTGATATAAGATTAGAAGGGGCACCTGCCAGTAGGGAATTACAATAATCGATGCGGGATGTGATAAAAGCATGGACAAGTTTCTCAGCATTAGAGAAGGAGAAGAAGGAGCGAACACGGAATATGTGTAAGAAAGTTTCTTAATGTGATTTATGTGGGCGGAATAAGTGAGGGAGGAATCAAAAATGACACCAAGATTTTTTACAGTAGAGGCAGGTCTGATGAGATCACTGCCAAGATGGACTGGGAAGGAGCTCATTTTATTAAGTTGCATTTTAGTCCCAATTTGCAGGAGTTCAGTTTTATTGCAATTTAATTTTAAAGAGTTCTGCTCCATCCAGGTTTTAATTTCACTAAGGCAGGTTGTGAGCTGAGAAAGCTCTGATGAAGTTTCACTTTTAACATTGAAGTAGAGCTGGGTATCATCTGCACAAAAATGATAACCCAATCCATAACTACGGATAATATGGCCAAGGGGAAGCATATAAATACAGAAAAGCAGAGGACCAAGGACAGAGCCCTGAGGGACTCCTTGTGTGACTGGCACGGAGTTGGATCTGCTGTTGCCAAGACTAACAAACTCTTGCCTATCAGTCAGATAGGACTTGAACCACTGGAGGGCAGTGCCAGAGATACCCAGCATGTTCTCCATTCTGGACAGTAGGATGTCATGTCTGACTGTGTCAAATGCTGCACTGAGGTCTAACAGAATTAATATGCTAGTTTGTCCAGAGTCTGCTGCCATAAGCAAATCATTGGTTACCCGTAGCAGAGCAGTTTCACAGCTGTGCCGCGCCCTGAAACCAGACTGAAAGGGTTCCATCAAATTATTAGAGGTTAGGTAATTGGTGAGTTGGGAAGCTACAACACGCTCAAGAACTTTTGACAGGAAAGGTAAGTGGGAAATAGGCCGGAAATTGTTAAGATTGTCAGCATCAAGGCCAGACTTTTTTAACATTGGGGTTACAGAAGCAATTTTAAAAGTGAGCATAGAACACACTACAATGGCTACTATGTCCTGGTTAAACATTTTCAGCAGCTTGCTGCACACATCAAAAGACCTGAGTCTCCTCAGCAGGTACAGTCTGCTCTGGCAAGGTAATGAGCAAGGTATCTTATATTGAAGATACTAAAGTACCATTCAGTCTGCTATTTATTTAGTTCCATTAATTGAAAACTAGAAGGACAGCATGATAGGATAGCAGAAAACTCTACAGCCTCATGAATCCAACATTGTGGGTTTGAATCCTGCACCCATCTTTTAGTGCAGTTTGCACATTAGGGTGGAAACCGGAGTACCTTGAGGAAACCCATGCAAACTCCACACAGGAAGGACCCAGGATGTGAACCTGGTTTACTTACTGCGAGGCAGCAGCGCTACCACTGCCCCACCATGCTGCCCATAATAGTACTAATAACATTCATATTTTTCTCTCTGTATCTGGGTAGAGTTTTCTCTGGGTACTCTATTTTTTAATCCACAATACACGAGTTTTAGTCTCATCAGAGTCTCTAAAATGGCCCAGTGTGAGTGTCTGTGATGGTTCCTGTCTTCTGCCCAGTTCTTAGTCTATGGCTATATATGACTCTGAAGAATGTCTGGCAACCTGTCCAGGGTGAGAATGCCACCAGGAAAGGCACTTTTTGATTGTTGTTGGTCTTTTTGGAATCATATGCTCAGAAGTGTTTGCTCAAAGTAAGTTTCTGTTTAACATCTATACAGTAAATTGTGAAGGTGCATAGAAGATTTCAAGATGTATTTTTTTTGTCAGGTCCTTCTTTGTAATGGTATTGTGCTGTTTATAGATAAACTAAGATATACTATAGTATATGAGCACTTTGAGCTACTTATTTGTATGAAAATGTACTATATAAATTAATATTGTTGTTACTTCTTGTCTGATGGTTATGTGCATATTCAAACCAGCTTCACTAAGTGAGCTTTTTAAGATTGGCATCACAAGGGTAGTAATAAGCGTGGTCATTGTACAAAATTAATAATTGTTTGAAAAGATAAAGCCTTTGAAGGTTGTGGAACCATGAACTAGAAAATAAGAATAGTCTGTTGGAGGTCGGCTTAGAGTGTAGGCAGCTGCAGGACAGCAAGTAAAAGTCTAAGATGAAAATAAACTAATAAAGTAGAAACAATATAATATAAAAACTACCGGTAGTCTAATTTTGTCTTAAGTATCTTATGCCCGTGAGAATTAACAGACAAACAGAGCTCAACTAGAAGTGCAGGGCATATAATGGTCACAAACGTTTAGGAACTTTGGAGGCTGGAAAGAAAGAAGAAAAGTGAGTTTCTACCGTGCAAATGTGAGAGAGTTTTGTCAAACTGTGAAACAAGCACAGATATTTGGTCTGTGTTTCTTTATTTGTTGTACCGTAACAGAGTGGCAAAAGAAGAAGAAAAAAAACAAGCACCAATATTGTATTCCTGTCTGCTCCACATTGATTCACTGCCAAAATGAGACAATATTGTGTCATTTTCACAGTGCAACATCTGATTGCAATTCATTAATTCCCTACAGTTCCTAGTTATATAATAAATTATCCTCAGAGGCAATGAAATTCAGCTATTGCTGTAATTAAATTTAACATGCTTTCCAACTAGAAGTCCAGTCCCGAGTTGTTTCGTCGTGTGGTGGGTGTGGCAACGCACTGTACCAGTGCATGCTCCCCAACTTAACTTGACTTTATATCTGTTGTAACAGACAACAAAAGCATCCAATATGGTTAACCAATAAATCTGTACAAGATAGAGGGCTGACATTGTACTAATGATGAAATAAATCATCTGATGAAGCTTTCCACTGATAGGTAAATCTACATACTCATGCTCACTTATGGTTATGAGTTGTGAGTAGTGATCAGAAGAATGAGATCATGAGTGCAACCAGTCAAAATTGCATTCATATACAAGCATATTGGGCTAATTGTCTAAGGTAGGGTGAAGAACCCATTGTGGGGAACCTGTTCATATATCGTGGACATGTAGTTAGGATACTAAAATTAATGTTAAGTTAACTAGTGACTGTACTTTGACTCCGGGTGTTTGGAGGTGTTCATGAGTGTGCTCTATAATGGAGCACACTCCAGAACACTATCCAGAACTGATGACTTCTTTTCATTGTGTGCAGAATAAGATCTGGCCAGCATTGATTGTGAACTCTTAAACAGGATACAAGAGAGTGTGATGATTTGACGATTTCTGAAAAGGGAGATTTATATTTTCAAAAACAGCAATAATTGAAATGAGATTATTGTTAGCAAAGTTATTCAATAGGTGTTTTTGACTTCTTTTGCCTGTACACTCATTTGAGAATTATAACCATCCTGTTCATTTTCTAAGAATGACACATTCCGTGTGATATAGTAAAATTCCTGAAGTGTGTTTTCATGACAATTTAATGAGCTGCTTTTATCTTATAGGAGAACACAAAGCTACGCCTGGGGTGCTCTCCACTATTTCTCCAACTCCAAATACAGGTACATTATATCTACTTTTTAATCCATTTGTTTTCTTTCCTAGAGATAACCCAGGCAGACAGTGACTAATTTAGGAAATGAACACAGAATTTACTTAATATCAGTAGTTGCATGGAGGGTGAACCAATGCAAAGCTATGTTTGCATTCAACCAAGAGTACAGAATACAAAAAGATAAATTATTTATAACAGTTGCTGCCCCATGGATTCAGAGCTTCTGCAAAGTCATTCACTATGTGGAGTCTGCATTCTATTCTTTGTCCACTGTTTCCTTAATTCAGTCTGGTTTTCTATTCACTTCCCAAAGAGATGCAGATGATGTCGATAGATGATACCCTATTGACCTCATGTTGGTGTGTGCTTCATTGTCCCTGTGATTCATGGGCACCCCATTTGAGGATTGGTTCCTGCCTTGCTCCCTGTGCTTCTGGAATAAACAGAAATAAAAATTAAAAATGAACAGTTTAACACAAAATAAATAGGTTAGAACATCAATCCATCATCAAACCTGCTTATCCTGAGCAGGGTCATGGAAAATGTCTTTGGACTATGGGAAAAGCCCCAGGAATGCACAGGACAGGGTTGATCACAAGGTGAACACACACCAGGGCCGATTTAACATCACTAATTGACCTACTCTACATGTCTTTGGACTATGGGAAAAAAACACAGGCATTCACAGGAAGAACATGCAAACTCCACATAAGGAGAAACATAGACATGAACCCTGGTCTCCTTGTTGTAAGACAGCAGCCCTACCATGGTACCCCATAAGATAAAACAATATAAATAAAAACCATAATATTTTCAGCCACATGGTGGTTGAGGGTGAGCATGATCATTAATGTGCTCTATGATGCAGAGATGTATTGTCCATATTTGATGTCTGCTTTGCATCCTGTGCTGGACAGGATCTAACCAACCATGGCCTGAGTACTGAAATGGGTTACAAAGGTTCAATGAATGATGTTCCAGCTATTTAACTTCTGAACAGGGAGATTTATATTAAAGAAAGCAATAATGGAAATGAGATAAAGGATAAAAAAGTTATTCAATAGGTACTCTGGGCTATATACTCATTCGATAATTGTAGTCATCCTGTTCATTTGCTGAAGATGAAGGCAAGTAAAATGACAGATTCCATATGATGAAACAAAATTCCTGAAGTGTGTTTTCATGACAATTTAATGAGCTGCTTTTATCTTATAGGAGAACACAAAGCTACTCCTGGGGTGCTCTCCACTATTTCTCCAGCTCCAAATACAGGTACATAATATCTACTTTTTAATCCATTTGTTATCTTTCTTAGAGAAAACCCATGCAGACAGCAACTGAGTTAGTAACTCAACCCAGAATTCCTTCAATATCAAAGAGAGTGGACCAATGCAAACCTATGTTTTTGTATTTTCAACCAAAAGCTCAGACTAAAATAAGATTACGTATTTATGAAGTGGTGGTAGGGAGATGCAGTGGTTAGTGCTGCTGCCCCCTGGGTTCAGTTCTTCTGCACAGCCATTAGCACAGTGGACTTCTTTCTCCACTGTTTCCTTAAGTTTCTCTAATTTTCCTTTCACTTCCTATAGGCATACAGGTTATGTCGATAGACAATACCCTATTGACCTCATGTTAGTATGTGCTTAATTGTCCCCGTGATTCATGGGCACCCCATTTGAGAATTGGTTCCTGCCTTGCTCCCTGTGCAGCTGGGATAAGCAGAAATAACAACTAAAAATGAGCATAACCATTTAACATATTAACATTTAACAACAAAATAAGTAGATTAGAGGGTGGCACGGTGGCGCAGTGATAGCGCTGCTGCCTCGCAGTTAGGAGACCTAGGTTCACTTCCCGGGTCCTCCCTGTGTGGAGTTTAGATGTTCTCCCCGTGTCCGCATGGGTTTCCTCCGGGTGCTCCGGTTTCCTCCCACAGTCCAAAGACATGCAGGTTAAGGTGCATTGGCGATCCTAAATTGTCCCTAGTGTGTGCTTGGTGTGTGGATGTGTTTTGTGTGTGTCCTGCGGTGGGTCAGCACCCTGCCCGGGATTGGTTCCTGCTTTGTGCCCTGTTTTGGCTGGGATTGGCTTCAGCAGACCCCTGTGACCCTGTGTTCGGATTCAGCGGGTTGGAAAATGGATGGATGGCTGGATAGAGGGCGGCACGGTGGTGCAGTGGTAGCGCTGCTGCCTCGCAGTTAGGAGACCTAGGTTCACTTCCCGGGTCCTCCCTGTGTGGAGTTTGCATGATCTCCCCGTGTCCGCGTGGGATTCCTCCGGGTGCTCCCGTTTCCTCCCACAGTCCAAAGACATGCAGGTTAAGGTGCATTGGCGATCCTAAATTGTCCCTAGTGTGTGCTTGGTGTGTGGGTGTGTGTGCCCTGCGCTGGGCTGGTGCCCTGCCCAGGGTTTGTTTCCCGCCTTGCGCCCTGTGTTGGTTGGGATTGGCTCCGGCAGACCCCCGTGACCCTGTTAGGATATAGCGGGTTGGATAATAGATGGATGGATAAATAGGTTAGAACATCAATCCATCATCAAACCTGCTTATCCTGAGCAGGGTCATGGAGAAGCTGGAGCCTATCCCAGCAGGCATCGGGCGCAAAGCAGGAACAACCCCTGGACAGGGTTGATCACAAGGTGAACACACACCAGGGCCGATTTAACATCACTAATTGACCTACTCTACATGTCTTTGGACTATGGGAAAAAAACACAGGCATTCACAGGAAGAACATGCAAACTCCACATAAGGAGCAACATAGACATGAACCCTGGTCTCCTTGTTGTAAGACAGCAGCCCTACCACGGTGCCCCATAAGATAAAACAATATAAATAAAAAACATAATATTTTCAGCCAAATGGTGGTTGAGGATGAGCATGAGCATTAATGTGCTCTAAGATGCAGAGATGTATTGTCCATATTTGATGTCTGTTTTGCATCCTGTGCTGGATAGGATCTAACCAACCATGGCCTGAGTACTGAAATGGGTTACAAAGGTTCAATGAATGATGTTCCAGCTATTTAACTTCTGAACAGGGAGATTTATGTTAAAGAAAGCAATAATGGAAATGAGATAAAGGATAAAAAAGTTATTCAATAGGTATTCTGGGCTATATACTCATTCGATAATTGCAGTCATCCTGTTCATTTGCTGAAGATGAAGGCAAGTAAAATGACAGATTCCATATGATGAAACAAAATTCCTGAAGTGTGTTTTCATGACAATTTAATGAGCTGCTTTTATCTTATAGGAGAACACAAAGATACTCCTGGGGTGCTCTCCACTATTTCTCCAGCTCCAAATACAGGTACATAATATCTACTTTTTAATCCATTTGTTATCTTTCTTAGAGAAAACCCATGCAGACAGCAACTGAGTTAGTAACTGAACCCAGAATTCCTTCAATATCAAAGAGAGTGGACCAATGCAAACCTATGTTTTTGTTTTTTCAACCAAAAGCTCAGACTAAAATAAGATTACGTATTTATGAAATGGTGGTAGGGAGATGCAGTGGTTAGTGCTGCTGCCCCCTGGGTTCAATTCTTCTGCACAGCCATTAGCACAGTGGACTTCTTTCTCCACTGTTTCCTTAAATTTCTCTAATTTTCCTTTCACTTCCTATAGGCATACAGGTGATGTCGATAGACAATACCCTATTGACCTCATGTTAGTATGTGCTTAATTGTCCCCGTGATTCATGGGTACCCCATTTGAGAATTGGTTCCTGCCTTGCTCCCTGTGCTGCTGGGATAAGCAGAAATAACAACTAAAAATGAACATATCCATTTAACATATTAACATTTAACAACAAAATAAGTAGAGTAGAGGGCAGCACGGTGGCGCAGTGATAGCGCTGCTGCCTTGCAGTTAGGAGACCTAGGTTCACTTCCCGGGTCCTTCCTGTGTGGAGTTTGCATGTTCTCCCCGTGTCCACGTGGGTTTCCTCCGGGTGCTCCGGTTTCCTCCCACCGTCCAAAGACATGCAGGTTAAGGTGCATTGGCGATCCTAAATTGTCCCTAGTGTGTGCTTGGTGTGTGGGTGTGTGTGCCCTGCGGTGGGCTGGCGCCCTGCCCAGGGTTTGTTTCCCGCCTTGCGCCCTGTGTTGGTTGGGATTGGCTCCAGCAGACCCCCGTGACCCTGTTAGGATATAGCGGTTTGGATAATGGATGGATGGATAAATAGGTTAGAACATCAATCCATCATCAAACCTGCTTATCCTGAGCAGGGTCATGGAGAAGCTGGAGCCTATCCCAGCAAGCATCGGGCACAAAACAGGAACAACCCCTGGACAGGGTTGATCACAAGGTGAACACACACCAGGGCCGATTTAACATCACTAATTGACCTACTCTACATGTCTTTGGACTATGGGAAAAAAACACAGGCATTCACAGGAAGAACATGCAAACTCCACATAAGGAGCAACATAGACATGAACCCTGGTCTCCTAGTTGTAAGACAGCAGCCCTACCACGGTACCCCATAAGATAAAACAATATAAACAAAAACCATAATATTTTCAGCCACATGGTGGTTGAGGGTGAGCATGATCATTAATGTGCTCTATGATGCAGAGATGTATTGTCCATATTTGATGTCTGCTTTGCATCCTGTGCTGGACAGGATCTAACCAACCATTGCCTGAGTACTGAAATGGGTTACAAAGGTTCAATGAATGATGTTCCAGCTATTTAACTTCTGAACAGGGAGATTTATATTAAAGAAAGCAATAATGGAAATGAGATAAAGGATAAAAAAGTTATTCAATAGGTATTCTGGGCTATATACTCATTCGATAATTGCAGTCATCCTGTTCATTTGCTGAAGATGAAGGCAAGTAAAATGACAGATTCCATATGATGAAACAAAATTCCTGAAGTGTTTTTTCATGACAATTTAATGAGCTGCTTTTATCTTATAGGAGAACACAAAACTACTCCTGGGGTGCTCTCCACTATTTCTCCAGCTCCAAATACAGGTACATAATATCTACTTTTTAATCCATTTGTTATCTTTCTTAGAGAAAACCCATGCAGACAGCAACTGAGTTAGTAACTGAACCCAGAATTCTGTCAATATCAAAGAGAGTGGACCAATGCAAACCTATGTTTTTGTTTTTTCAACCAAAAGCTCAGACTAAAATAAGATTACGTATTTATGAAGTGGTGGTAGGGAGTTGCAGTGGTTAGTGCTGCTGCCCCCTGGGTTCAGTTTTCTGCACAGCCATTAGCACAGTGGACTTCTTTCTCCACTTTTTCCTTAAGTTTCTCTAATTTTCCTTTCACTTCCTATAGGCATACAGGTTATGTCGATAGACAATACCCTATTGACCTCATGTTAGTATGTGCTTAATTGTCCCCGTGATTCATGGGCACCCCATTTGAGAATTGGTTCCTGCCTTGCTCCCTGTGCTGCTGGGATAAGCAGAAATAACAACTAAAAATGAACATATCCATTTAACATATTAACATTTAACAACAAAATAAGTAGATTAGAGGGCAGCACGGTGGCGCAGTGGTAGCGCTGCTGCCTCGCAGTTAGGAGACCTAGGTTCACTTCCTGGGTCCTCCCTGTGTGGAGTTTAGATGTTCTCCCCGTGTCCGCATGGATTTCCTCCGAGTGCTCTGGTTTCCTCCCACAGTCCAAAGATATGCTGGTTAGGTGGATTGGCGATCCTAAATTGTCCCTAGTGTGTGCTTGGTGTGTGGGTGTGTTTGTGTGTGTCCTGCGGTGGGTTGGCACCCTGCCCGGGATTGGTTCCTGCTTTGTGCCCTGTGTTGGCCTGGATTGGCTTCAGCAGACCCCCGTGACCCTGTGTTCGGATTCAGTGGGTTGGAAAATGGATGGATGGCTGGATAGAGGGCGGCACGGTGGCACAGTGGTAGCGCTGCTGCCTCGCAGTTAGGAGACCTAGGTTCACTTCCCGGGTCCTCCTTGTGTGGAGTTTGCTTGATCTCCCCGTGTCCGCGTGGGATTCCTCCGGGTGCTCCCGTTTCCTCCCACAGTCCAAAGACATGCAGGTTAAGGTGCATTGGCGATCCTAAATTGTCCCTAGTGTGTGCTTGGTGTGTGGGTGTGTGTGCCCTGCGGTGGGCTGGCACCCTGCCCAGGGTTTGTTTCCTGCCTTGCGCCCTGTGTTGGTTGGGAGTGGCTGTTAGGATATAGCGGGTTGGATAATGGATGGATGGATAAATAGGTTAGAACATCAATCCATCATCAAATCTGTTTATCATGAGCAGGGTCATGGAGAAGCTGGAGCCTATCCCAGCATGCATCGGGCGCAAAGCAGGAACAACCCCTGGACAGGGTTGATTACAAGGTGAATACACACCAGGGCCGATTTAACATCACTAATCGACCTACTCTACATGTCTTTGGACTATGGGAAAAAAACACAGGTATTCACAGGAAGAACATGCAAACTCCACATAAGGAGCAACATAGACATGAACCCTGGTCTCCTTGTTGTAAGAGAGCAGCCCTACCACGGTGCCCCATAAGATAAAACAATATAAATAAAAACCATAATATTTTCAGCCACATGGTGGTTGAGGGTGAGCATGAGCATTAATGTGCTCTATGATGCAGAGATGTATTGTCCATATTTGATGTCTGCTTTGCATCCTGTGCTGGACAGGATCTAACCAACCTTGGCCTGAGTACTGAAATGGGTTACAAAGGTTCAATGAATGATGTTCCAGCTATTTAACTTCTGAACAGGGAGATTTATATTAAAGAAAGCAATAATGGAAACGAGATAAAGGATAAAAAAGTTATTCAATAGGTATTCTGGGCTATATACTCATTTGAGAATTGCAGTCATCCTGTTCATTTGCTGAAGATGAAGGCAAGTAAAATGACAGATTCCATATGATGAAACAAAATTCCTGAAGTGTGTTTTCATGACAATTTAATGAGCTGCTTTTATCTTATAGGAGAACACAAAGCTACTCCTGGGGTGCTCTCCACTATTTCTCCAGCTCCAAATACAGGTACATAATACAGTATCTACTTTTTAATCCATTTCTTATCTTTCTTAGAGAAAACCCATGCAGACAGCAACTGAGTTAGTAACTGAACCCAGAATTCCTTCAATATCAAAGACAGTGGACCAATGCAAACCTATGTTTTTCCATTTTCAACCAAAAGATCAGACTAAAATAAGATTACGTATTTATGAAGTGGTGGTAGGGAAATGCAGTGGTTAGTGCTGCTGCCCCCTGGGTTCAAGTCTTCTGCACAGCCATTAGCACAGTGGACTTCTTTGTCCACCCTTTCCACAGTTTCTCTAACTTTCCTTTCACTTCCTATAGACATACGGGTAATGTCGATAGACAATACCCTATTGAGCTCATGTTGGTGTGTGCTTCATTGCCCCCTTGATTCATGGGCACCCCATTTGAGGATTGGTTCCTGCCTTGTTCCCTGTGTTGTGGAGATAATCAAGAATAATGATTAAAAATAAACATTTTCGTTTAACCTCAAACGTAATAAGTTGAAAAACATAAATGAAGAATAGTTTCACCTACAGACATCTGATGTTTTTCAGATATTTCTAATTGTATTTGCAGAATCTATAATAATAAAAGGCAAAGCCCTCACTGACTGACTGACTGACTGACTCACTCACTGACTGACTGACTCACTCATCACTAATTGTCCAACTTCCCGTGTAGGTGGAAGGCTGAAATTTGGCAGGCTCATTCCTTACAGCTTACTTACAAAAGTTAGGCAGGTTTCATTTCAAAATTATACGCGTAATGGTCATAACTGGAACCTCTTTTTTGTCCATATACTGTAATGGAAGGCAGCAAGATGGCCGTAGGAGACTGAGTTGCGTGTCGCGTCATCACGCCTCCCACGTAATCACGTGAACTGACTGTGAACTCAGTACGTAGAAAAGAAGGAGGAGCCCCAAAGAGCGCTGAAGAAAACACTCATTACACAATTGACAAGGCAGCGAAACAATAAGAAGCGAGTGAGTGACGCATACAAGCATCTTCATAAGACACGAGGTATAAAAAAGCACGGTGTAAACCGTAAGTCTAAATTTACTTTATAGAAACGCTCCCGCTGCCGTTTGCAGTACCATATTCGCGAGATACAAGTTTAATGAGAAGACACGAGGTATAAAAAAGCACGGTATAAACCTAACCTTAAATTAACTTTATAGAAACGCTCCCGCTGCCGTTTGCAATGCCATATTCGCGAGATACAAGTTTAATGAGAAGACACGAGGTATAAACGACAGTTTGCATCACTTTGTAACAGAGTTAAAATTGCTGTAGCGAGAAACTTTTAACTGCCGGGTCTTAGCTAACATTAAATAAACCCGTGGACATCGCAACATCACACAAGAGAGCGGCTCATGTGAAGTGACTGAACGCAGCAGGAGTGATCACTTCCATGAATCAAACCTGTTCAAAAAACACATTACACAATTGATAAAGTAGGAAAAGAATATGAAACAAAGCACGGTATAAACCATAACTTCAAATTAAGTTTATAGAAACGCTGCCGTTTGCAATACCATATTCGCCCCTGCGAAGCGCGGTGATTTTGCTATATATATTTAACTATTTCAACCATTGTATGATCTGCTTCTCGCAACTGAAAGAGGGCACCGTGGCAGAAGTTAGCCGACTTGCTCACCAACCACAAGCGTTACCTGGTAGGTAACCACCCATACAATCAGATTGTGAATCAGACTACGAATGCCTGCAATGTAATTACCCCGATCTACATGCTGTCAAATGAACGAACCACACGCCGTAGCACAACGTTAGGGGCTTCGCCTCTACGTCCGAGGATCGATTCCAGTAAGGGAGTGCAGTGACTGTGTACTCCTGATGAGCCCACAATTACGGCGAAACACATGTCGCATACTATGCATCTTCAAAGCACGGTGTAAACAGTAAGTTTAAATTGAGTTTATAGAAACGCTCCCGCTGCCGTTTGCAATACCATATTAGATGACTTTGTAACAGAGTTAAAATTGCTGGAGCGATAAATTTTTAACTGCCGGGTCATGTCGCATGTTCTTGGGTAGGTACACCAAAAAATGTATACATTTATGCATGTAATGGGGAAACAAAAATGTACTATACCCGAAAGCACTACAGTAGTACTCAATGTATCTTTACTTCTTAAATGTTAATGTTTTACTGTTTAATAATTTATACGCTTCTTATATGTTATTCAGATTCTTTTATCAAAATACCAGTAACAGTGCACTGCACGATAACGTGGAGTGAATATACTTGACATGACCATTCATAGTATTTATCCTCTTTCTCTGTACGTTTACCATTCGTTTGCTCAGAGGTTGATGAGCTTGCTGCTTAATGAGCAGCTCTTCACCCTAGCGTCCCGCTGCTTCTCTTCTTTCGTCGGCATCTTTTCCCGTTAAAACTGATTTGTTTTAAAACTTAGTATGTTTTCTTTAATTTTTCAGTTAAGCTGGCACTGAAGTCTTCAATCTGCCTCAAGAATGATTAGCGGAGGTGGTAGACAATGAAAACGTCAGCCGTACGCATCCGCCACGCACGCACTGGTGCGCGCAGCTGTGAGTTGACTCTACAATAAAATAAAATAAAGATAAAAAGAGCAATAACTTGCAGCACCGCTATTCAATTACACTTGCCTAATGCCTCTCCTAAGGGGAAATACTGTCGGATCTGGGCATCCGTCAAAGCAGCAATCACAAGCCCGATTACAAAGCGGGAAGCTGTGATTTCTCCTCTCCCTCCCATGTAACAATCGCAGCCCGTGTTGCAACGCACTATGTATATATGTGTATGTGTGTATATATATATATATATATATATATATATATGTTCATATGTGTGGGAAAGCGAATAGTAGACGTGACGTAGTATATGTGTACCAAATTTCAAGTCAATAGGTGAAACGGTTTGCGAGCTACAGGTGATTTAAAATCCTGGACAGACAAACGAATAGCCACGGTAGCGTATTATAGAAGAACATTTTACTGTTTAATAATTTATATTTATATGCAATGTGCTTCTTATATATTACTTCATATTCTCATATGATAATGATGTTAATGTTTTTTATATTGATTTCTATGTTATTGTAAGTGCCCTTTATTTGTGGAAAAATAAATTTGGCAATTAAACTTATTCTATACATACATTTTATTTTTTTCTCTTGCACTCAGTGAGCGAATCCACTGGGTAATCAGCTATATATATATATATATATAGATAGATATGTATGTATGTATGTGTATATATAGATAGATATGTATGTATGTATGTATGTATGTGTATATATAGATAGATATGTATGTATGTATGTATGTATGTGTATATATAGATAGATATGTATGTATGTATGTGTATATATAGATAGATATGTATGTATGTATGTATGTGTATATATAGATAGATATGTATGTATGTATGTATGTATGTATGTGTATATATAGATAGATATGTATGTATGTATGTATGTATGTATGTATGTATGTGTATATATAGATAGATATGTATGTATGTATGTATGTGTATATATAGATAGATATGTATGTATGTATGTATGTGTATATATAGATAGATATGTATGTATGTATGTATGTATGTATGTATGTGTATATATAGATAGATATGTATGTATGTATGTATGTATGTGTATATATGGATAGATAGATATGTATGTATGTATGTGTATATATAGATAGATATGTATGTATGTATGTGTATATATAGATAGATAGATAGATAGATATGTATGTATGTATGTGTATATATAGATAGATAGATATGTATGTATGTATGTGTATATATATATATATATATAGATAGATAGATAGATATGTATATATAGATAGATAGATATGTATGTGTATGTATGTAGATAGATATGTGTGTATATGTATATATGTGTATATATATGTAGATATACAAATATGTATATATGTGTATATATATGTAGATATACAAATAAGTATATGTATATATGTGTCTATGTGTATATATATGTTGATATATGTATATATATATGTGGATGTGTATATG